>NC_045779.1:78253300-78373300 GCF_008692025.1 Phocoena sinus
GGGGAGCGAGGGGGGCTGAAGTGAGTGATGGAGTACAGGAGGAAGGGGGCACAAGAGTAAGGGAACGGGCGCAGAGGTGACTGAGCTGCAGCTATCGGTGGGGTGGCTGCGTGAGGGGGCGTGTGGGACCCCAGCGGAGTGGGAGGCGGTGGCTCGGGGGCGGAGTCCACCGTGGTGCACCACCGAGATGACGGGGCCTCGACACCTAGAGCGGCACCGGAAACGGCCGGCTGGGAGCGGGCTCTTCCCGCGGGCACCGAAGGCGAGCGGGCGGGCGGGCCAGCGGGGATCGCCTGAAACGGGAAACCAGCTGAGGAGTGGACCCCTCCCGGGAGCACCACAGAGAGGCCCGGGCCCTCGCCTCCTAGAGCGACGCCGGAAGGGACGGGGCCAGAGGCGGGCCCTCCCGGCCGGCGCATGGGCAGGGTTGCTCGGCTGTGCAGCTTCCCGGCGCTGGGCAGCTGGGGTGTGGCGGGGCTTGGGGACGAGGCGTTGCTCCCGGCCCGGGGACCCTGTTAGGGGCGCGCCCGCCCCAGCCTCCATGCAGGAATTCACTGGGTCCCTCTGGCGTCGCGTGGGCCCCCTGCCCAGAGCAACGGCACTCCTTTCTAGGCTCCTGGGCGCCGCGGGGAGGAGGACGAGGCTCGAAGACCAGCTCCGTGCGGATCGAGGTGGAGTCCTCGGGCCCAAGGCTGGCGAGGCTCTGTCAGGCGGCGCCCTCTCCTTGGCCTCGACACCGCTGCGGGCCCACACACTGCTTGGGTGCATGTTTGCCCTTGGATCTCCCACCACTAGTAATCCAGTCTCTCCCTTAGACCCCGGCTTCTGAGGACAAGTGAGGTTACCACGGAGTATCCTGCTGCAGGGGGATGCCCAAAGCTTCATGTTACAAGAGGCCTGGCACAGAGAGTGAAGGAGCTACACTGGAGTCGCACAGCAGGTACCAGCACCCCGGCCTTTAGGCCAGGGTTCTCGTCTGCTCTGGCAAGGTGGATTGAGTTTTCTGCGTGGCTGTAGCAGTCATCAGGCCTACAGGCCTGTGAAATGAAACGACCAAGACAATGACCTCAGGTCTACGCCGCTTTTAATAATTAAATATTTTATTCCTTGGTGTGCACGGGACTTAGAGAAGTGAGTACGTCCAGTCTCTGCCATTAAGCACCTGCCAGCTTGAGTTAGGCAGACAAGACGATCATCTAGAATGTTTCCTGAGCAGCAGTATGTGCGGGCTACAGCCAAGTAACTAGGGATTCAAGGATGAAAAAGACCCGATCCTTGCCCTGAAGAGCCCTCGCCTTGTCGGGAGACTGCCACATCAGTGACAAGCCACACGTGGAGTGACAGGAGTCCTGGTGGGGGAGCAGTTCTTGGAGCACAGCCGGCAGTTGTCAGGCTCAGTGGGTTCAAGGACCACCGCTCTCCATCAAGTGGGTCAGCACAGAGCCAAGCTGAGTTTACGCCTTCCCTGGAGAGCCGTGGGCTAGAGGGTTGGTGGCACTTTCCTGTTGGTTCTTGGTTTTCATCTGTTTCCTACTAACACTACACCTGAGCTCCAACTCCAGCCTGGCTGACTGGGGCCGTGATCCTCTGCCCTGGTTCCGCCTACCTCCCCAGCAGAGATGCTCCCATATTTGTGCATGCTTCTCTCAGCCTAGATGGCCTTCCATCACCCTCAATTCTGGCTCTCACCGGATGCTACCTCCCAGAAGCTACCTCCAATAGAGCCTTCAGAGAATGACGTTTACCTGAATCCAAGTCAGGTGTATCTAAGCATTTTCATTTAGAAGAAACCAGACTCTCAAACTCTTGTCAAATTGGGAAACCTGTCCAGTCATTTTATGCATTGCCTCTATGCATGGGAGAGTGGATGAAAGCCCAGGTACCCACTTTAACTAAAAGGGAATTCAAAGCATTTGTACCTCAAAACGTATGTCACTTGGGACATTATCACCCAGAGCACAACATTTTAGGGTGAGACAGCCTGTCAAGATATGGACCTCCCAGTAGATCGGGTGACCAGCACAGGTCATGGGAGGTCTTCTCAGGGATGATTTGAGGACTCAGAACATGATCTGCTTTCTTTGGAAAGTGTTTTCTCCTAATCTTGTGGAGGATTTCTTTTGCTAGCAGTTAAAGAGCCTGAAGCTTGTCAAGGCTTTATCCTGGAATTGCATTAGTTAGCACTGAGGGAAGAGGCAGGTCAACAAAACTCAGAAATAATACAGAAAAGAAATAGATGAAGGTTCTTAACCAATGAGACGTGAGCCATACTGGTAATGCTTCTACAAGCACCTACCACGGGAACCGACTGATTCCTGTTTGAACTCGTGGTGAAATTGGAATTCTTTTAGATGGGATTAGAGACAGAGAATGTCGGGTTTTTTAGACAATGGAAGCAAGATCGTAGTTGATTGTTCCCTGGGGTTTTGGCCTTCAGTGGATGAGTTGGCTCCAGTTAAGTGCCACACGGAGAATGGGAGCCGGGTAAGGGAACCAGGGAGTGGAGTCAGGGAGGACTGCCTGAGAAGGGCCCTCAGAGCAGAGCTCTGAATGAGTGAGGGGCCAGCACCACCAACACCTCCTCTCAGGACCTGTTTCTAGGAGCACCCAGGCGCTGAGGCAGGAAGGAATGTGTGGCAAACCTAAGGATGGCTGGGGGGGTGGGGAAGCACAGGGGCAGCAGTGTGAGGGGAGCCAGTGGGGATTTGGGTAGAGATGTGACGGGGGTTCACTGGCTGCTCTGTGGAGGATGGACCCAGGGGAGGGCCGGGGTGAGGGTGGGAGCGAGTTTCATCCAGCTCAGAATCCAGGCTCCAAGTGATGGGAGGTACCTTCCATGAGGGTCACATGTGGCTCCCACAGCCTGTAACTCCAAAAGCACGTTGTCTGGTCCCAAATACAAGAAGTGGAGAAGGAGCAAGTAAAGGGCGGGGAAAACTCCAGTTTGGGGACCACGCGGCAGTCGTTGGTCCATGGTACACATGAGTCCTACTGGACGCAGGTGTGGAGATGCTGGCCCCTGGCAGAGGAATAAGAATTCCTTGGTTGGGACTTCCCTGGTGGCGCAGTGATTAAGAATCTGCCTGCCAATGCAGGGGACACAGGTTCGAGCCCTGGTCCGGGAAGATCCCACATGCCACAGAGCAACGAAGCCCATGCACCACAACTACTGAGCCCACATTCCAAAACTACTGAAGCCCACGCGCTTAGAGCCTGTGCTCCACCACAAGAGAAGCCACTTCAGTGAGAAGCCCGTGCACCGCAACGAAGAGTAGCCCCCGCTCACCACAACTAGAGAAAGCCCGCACGCAGCAACAAAGACCCAACGCAGCCAAAAATAAATTAATTAATTAATTAAAGAAAAAAAGAATTCCTCGGTTAGCAACTGAGTAAACGATGATGCCATCTACTGAGATGAGGAAAACTGGGAACAGTGAGGTTGTGGGGGGTGGGTTTCTGGGAAATAAGTGCTCTGTTTGGTCATGTCCAGCCTGAGACTCGTTAGATGTCCAGGTGGGATACCTGAGCAGGGAAGGGAAGGGGGCCATGTTCCCATGCCTCCCGCACCCCTTCCCTGCCCATCTGCCCCTTCATAACTCAGCACTCAAAGACCTCATGGCTGTGTTCCTCCCAAACATTCGTTTAATCTAATGTTCGTGGTCTTGTTTCTCTCCAGCCTCAGAAGGGTTGTTGGTGCTCTTCTCTTTGTTGCAGAGTTTCTGTTCCAGAACTGCAGTTACCAGCTTGGAAAAATACAGTGTTGTGTCTAAAGCAAGACCTTTCTGAAGAAGTGGAGTTACAAGGAAATTCGTAAGGCTGGAGAATTTTGCTGCTGGTCATTCTCCTTGGCCCTTGCCGGCTTCCAGTGGTCCTTCCTCTCTCCTGGGGACAAGAAGGATGGAAAAGCCCACAGGCAAAAATAAGAAGGCACAGACCCCAGAGGAAGAAGTACATGTTCAGAAGGACACTCCCAAGGAAGATAAAGCATCTAGGAAAAAGAAGCCAAACCAGAGACCCACTTTGGCCAAAAAGCACAGTAAGGAACCCAGCCTGAGTCGTGAGGACGAGGAACACATGTTTGAAGCCTTCAATGCTACATTTAAAGAGGACTTTGAGGGGGTTCCTGTGTTCACTCCCTTCCAGAGGAAGAAGCCCTATGAATGCAGCGAACGTGGGCGCGTCTTTAAGCACAAGACGGATCACATTCGCCACCAGAGAGTCCCTACTGGAGAGAAGCCCTTCCAGTGCGCCCAGCGCGGGAAGACATTCAGGCACAGCTCTGACGTGACCGAGCACTGGAGGGTTCACACTGGAGAAAAGCCCTTTAAATGCAGTGCGTGCGGCAAAGCCTTTAACTGTGGTTCAGAAGACCCACACCGGAGAGAAGCCGTACGAATGTAAGGAATGCGGGAAAACCTTTGCCTACAGCTCATGTCTTATTCGCCATCGGAAACGTCACCCACGGAAGAAGCACTGAGCGTGGGGAAGCCATCCAGACTCAGAGCTTTGTGCCCGCGAAAACTGTCCTGGCAGGCCTGCCTGGGGCTCCTCCTCCCCTGGCGTCTGATCGGGCTGGGGGTCCTGCCGTCACCAGGAAAACCGCCCCAGCCAGGTCAGCAAACACCAGTGTGGCCAGAGACCTTTCTGGTCTAGAGAATCTCCAGGGCAATACATCATGGTAACAAGGCAGCTCCTCGCAGCTGTGGCACCAGGGAGGCGAGTGTACAAACTGCTGTCCGGGGGACAGGCTTCAGACCCGAGCACAGTCAGCACCTCCCACTGCCACCTCCGCCTGTGACTCCCATGCTGGCTTCGGCCCTCCCACCGGCTCCTTTGAAGACTGTGCTGCAGACCTTTGGCCCACTGGGTCCCAAGTCCATCTCCGTGCAGCCCGGCAGGAGGCCTGTGGCCCTGAGCTGGGCTGCTTCCGCAGTGAGCACTGGGGACCCCAGTGTCCCCCTGGCTGGCTGTGGTGGTAGTGCTGTGCTTTGTCCTCTGCCTTCCCTCCTCTCTGGAGAAACATTCCTTGAACTTGGCCCCTGCTCCCAGGAACTGGGCTCCCTGTGTGTCCTCCCACATCAGCCATCATCCCAGCTGAGCAGCCTTGACTTACCAGGTGGACCACTCAGGACACTAAATGCTACCACTGTGGGAGCTTCCTGCCCTGGCCACATGAGGCCCCGGGATGTTGACGGCAGCTTGGATGCAGCCTATGCCTGCCATGCGGCCTTTCAGACACGAGACGGTGGGCCTGCCCCCCAGGGCCAGCTCTCCGTTCAGGTTAGTTCCACTTCTCTGTGCTTGGCCCCCAGGTTCCATCCTACCCCTTCACATCCACATGCTGTGCCTGCCCTTGGTTTCCCTCCAAGAGTGGTCTGGATGGGCCTCCATGTTCTCCCGGGCGAGGGTGTGGTTTGTCCCAGAATTTCAGCACAGTATAAGAGGGGTGAGGTGACTGTCATCCAGGAAGTAATAGGGCTTTTTATCAGGAAAATGTTGATACCTACATTTTCAGCTCTTTAGACCCAGAAAACTAATAATGGCCTTGATCTTGGGGGCTCCTCCATCAGGAGACAGGAGAGAGTGCTTCCAGTGGAAACATCCCTCCAGGTTAAGATTTTTACTCTTGTTCTTTCTAAAAGCTATGACGTTATAACAGCTCTACCTGAGCTGGCACCTCTGCTTCACAGCTCGGCAGGCCCTCCTCCTACCCTGACAGGCAGGCCCCAGGTGTGACCTGTGATCCTGCTCTCACAGTCCCGGAACTGGAGATGTGATGAGGCAAAGTTGTTCAAACAGGTGCCAGGGTCTGGCTCAGGGAAAACACACCTGTGATCCTGGGTGGGGAAAGGTTGCTATAAAGGAGGTCACTGGGACATTTGGCAAACGTTGGGTCTAGACTGTCCACAGGGGAGGTGGGGGGGCACATCAGTGTCAAAGCTCCCTGGTTTGATGGCCTGCAGCCATCCCAGACAACGTCCTTGTCATGAAAGATGCATGCTGAGGTCTTAAGGGCCACAGGGTCATAACATCTGCAGTTTGCTCTCAAAGGCTGAGCAAAGAAGCAATAACAACAATGCAGATTGGCAGGTTGACAAACATTTTCTGTTAAGGGACAGATAATCACTGTTCTTGGCTTTGTAGCCATAAGGTCTCAGCTCAGCCATGACATGCAATGCAATCACGGCACAGAACAGCCAATAAGGCTTTATTTACAGAAGCAGGCGGTGGGCCAGATTTGGCCGGTTCTCAGATGAAGGGTATGTGACACGTTCCAGGGGGCTGTCTGCATATGCTTCGGTTTGGTTTGGTTTTTATTTATGATGGTTTATAAATACCATGATGGATATATTGTTATATATAAAATATGTATAAATGTACAATAAATTACAACACATCACATGTACTATAGAAAAATTATCGTTTTTTATGTTATTATGTTCCGCGTTAATACCATATGGGAAGCATTTTTTGTGGCTGCATGATGATCCATTAAATAAAAAGTTGACTTAACCTTCTCCTAACAAAGGCATGTAGGCTGTTTCCAGTTTAGGTCATTAAAACAATGCAGTAAACATCTTCTCCACATTTAGGGCCAACAGGACGGGTTGCCAGAAATGAGCTGATGGGGAGATCATTCGCAAATTACCTTCCCCCAGGTTGTGCTGCATAAGTGCCCCAGCAGTGCACAGGTAGCAGGTGGTTTTAATCTCCCCAATTTGATGGGAGAGAAGAACATTCTAATCTGGTGTCTTCGAGTTCTAGAGAGGAAGCAGGTGGCAAAGAGCGTAGTCTCTCGAGCCAGGGGTTACTGACTCGACCCTCATGACTTGGAGATGTGGGACCTCGGGCCCGTCCTTTCACTCCTTGTGCCTATGGTTCCTCAGAGGTGACTCGGAGGCATTGGACAGTGCTCAACCTGGTCAGTGACTGTGTGTGACCTCAGTGCCGTGCCGACCCCCAGTTCAGCCACTGTCATGTCCGGTCACGTGTTAGTGTCCTTAGTGAGGGGACATTTTCCACAGGCATGAGAGGTGGCTGTGCAAGCAGACAACCGTCAGTCCCTCTCTCAAGAGAATGAAATCAACACGGAAAACAAGAGAGACATGAGAAAATAAATCACACAAACAAACTAAATCAGTCCACCGTCTTTTTGCCTCCTGTCATTTTGGTTCAGACAGATGGGCTCATTTCCCATTTCTTCTGAGTAACCATTATGATACCACATCACCACCAAGCACTGAACCCAAATCTTTCAGATAAATCTATTTTGATGGTTTTTTTGTTTTTTGGGTTTTTTTTGCTATTGCTCTTCAAATGAAACCCAAATTCCAGAAAAGAAAACCTTCTCTAAGTAGCCTGAGTCAAAGAAGAAAAACATGGGCTTCCCTGGTGGCGCAGTGGTTAAGAATCCACCTGCCAATGCAGGGGACACGGGTTGGAGCCCTGGTCCAGGAAGATCCCACATGCCCACAGAGCAGTAAGTCCATGCACCACAACTGCTGAACCTCTGTTCTAGAGCCCATGAGCACAACTACTGAGCCCACACACCACAACTACTGAAGCCCCCGTGCTCTGCAACAAGAGAAGCCACCACAATGAGAAGCCCGCGCACCACAACAAAGAGTAGCCCCCGCTCACTGCAGCTAGAGAAAGCCCACCCACACAGCAACGAAGACCCAACACAGCCAAAAATAAATAAATTTTTTAAAAGAGAGAAGAAAAAAGCATAATGAAAGTTACAAAATACTTAAACCTGGATGATAATGAAAATACAACTTGCCAGAAATTCTGGTGCAAACTAAAGCCAAACGGAAATTTGTAGCCTTATGTGACCAGCAGAAGAGCTGGAAATCAACAAGCTAAGCATCCAACTTTAAAATTGAAAAAAGGCCAACAGAATAAACTCAAAAGTAGAATGGAGGAAATAAATTATAGAAATTAATACGACTAATGGGAATGGATACCATGGAGAGCATTTTTAATAAAAGTTGGTGCTCTGACAGGACTATGAAAAATTGACATTCCCCTGGCAGTGGATCCAGAAAGAGAGAAGGAAGAAGCAAAGGAGCTCCTTTAGGAAGTGAGAAGGAGAGCTCCATTAGGAGTGAGAAGGGGAGGATAATGGCAGATACATCAGAGATTAGAAGGATAAACTGTCGAACCAAGAGATGTGAGAACTCAAATGAAGTGGGTTATAGAAGAAAGATGAGTTACTGAAGCCAACTCGAGGAAATAGCCTGAAGAATCCTCTAACCAGACAGATTGCTTTCATAGTTGACATAAATTCAATAGATGCATAGACAACATAAATTGCAGAGGAAGGAACACTCCCAAATTTGTTCTACGAGGCCACCATTACCCTGATACCAAACAAGACAAAGATACCACTAAAAAGAAAATTACAGGCAATATCACTGATATTATGCAAAAATCCTCAACAAAATAACTAGCAAACCGAATCCAAAAATACATTAAAAGGTCATACACCATGATCAAGTAGGATTTATCCCAGGGATGCAAGGATTTTTCAATATTCACAAATCAATCAGTGTGATACACGACATTAACAAACTGAAGAATAAAAACCATATGGTCATCTCAATAGATTCACAAAAAGCTTTTGATAATATTCAGCACCCATTTATGATTAAAAAAAAAAGAAAACTCTCCAGAAAGTGGGCACAGAGGGAACATACCTCAACGTAATAAAGGCCATATACGACAAACCCACAGCTAACCATCATACTCAGTGGTGAAAAGCTGAAAGCATTGCCTCTAAGATCAGGAACAAGACAGGATGTCCACGCTGGCCACTTTTATTCAACATAGTTTTTGGAAGTCCTAGCCACAGCAGTCAGAGAAGAAAAAGAAATAAAAGGGATCCAGATTGTAAAAGAATAAGTAAAAATGTCACTGTCTGCAGATGACATGATACTATACATGAAAATCCTAAAGATGCCACCAGAAAACTGCTAGAACTCATCAATGAATTTGGTAAAGTTGCACGATAAAAAATTAATACACAGAAATCTGTTGCATTTCTATAACAACAAAAGATCAGAAAAAGAAGTTAAGGAAAACAGTCCCATTTGCCTACATATCAAAAAGAATAAAATACCTAGGAATAAACCTACCTAAGGAGGTGAAAGGCCTGTACTCCAAAAACTACAAGATGCTGATGAAAGAAATCAAAACTGACACAAACAGATGGAAAGATATACCATGTTCTTGGACTGGAAGAATCAATATTGTCAAAATGACTATAATCCCCAAGGCAATCTACAAATTCAAGGCAATCCCTATCAAATTACCAATGGCATTTTTTGCAGATCTAGAACAAAAAAACCTTAAAATTTGTATGGAAACAAAAAGACCCTGAATAGCCAATGCAATCTTGAGAAAGAAAAAACAGAGCTGGAGGAATCAGGCCTCCCTGACTTCAGACTATACTACAGAGCTACAGTCATCGAAACAGTATGGTACTGGCACAAAGACAGACTATAGATCAATGGAACAAGATAGAAAGCCTAGAGATAAACCTACACACCTATGGTCAATTAATCAATGCAAAGGAGGCAGGAACATACAATGGAGAAAAGACAGTCTCTTCAATAAGTGGTTCTGGGAAAACTGGACAGCTACATGTAAAAGAATGTAATTAGAACATTTTTCTAACACCATATACAAAAATAAAATAGATTAAAGACCTAAATGTAAAATCGGATACTATAAAACTCTTAGAGGAAAACATAGGCAGAACGCTCTTTGACATAAACTGCAGCAAGATGTTTTTGAATCCACCTAGAGTAATGAAAATAAAAACAAGAATAAACAGATGGGACCTAATCAAATGTAAAAGCTTTTGCACAGCAAAGGAAACCATAAACAAAACAAAAAGACAACCCACGGAATGGGAGAAAAATATTTGCAAACGATGCAACTGACAAGGAATTAATCTCCAAAATATAGAAACAGCTCATGTGGCTCAATATCAAAAAACCCAATAAAAAAAAATGGACAGGGCTTCCCTGGTGGCGCAGTGGTTGAGAGTCCGCCTACCAATGCAGGGGAGACGGGTTCGTGCCCCGGTCCGGGAAGATCCCACATGCCGTGGAGTGCCGTGGAGCCATGGCTGCTGAGGCTGCACGTCCCGAGCCTGTGCTCCACAACGGGAAAGGCCACAACAGTGAGAGGCCCGCATACCGCAAAAAAAAAAAAAAAAAAAAAAAAAAAGGACAGAAGACCTAAGTAGCCATTTATCGAAAGAAGACATACAGATGGCCCAAAAAGCAGATGAAAAATGCTTAACATCACCAATTATTAGAGAAATGCAAATGAAAACTACAATGAGGTTTCACCTCACACTGGTCAGAATGGCCATCATCAAAAAGTCTACAAATAATAAATGCTGGAGAGGGTGTGGAGAAAAGTGAACCCTCCTACACTGTTGGTGGGAACGTAAATTGGTGCAGCCACTATGGAGAACAGTATGGAGGCTCCTTAAAAAACTAAAAATAGAGCTACCATATGACCCAGCAATCCCACTCTTGGGCATATATCCAGAGAAAACCATAATTTCAAAAGATACATACACTCCAATATTCATTGCAGCATTATTTACAATAGCCAAGACATGGAAGCAACCTAAATGTCCATTGACAGAGGAAAAGGTAAAGGAGATGTGGTATATATATATATATATATATATATATATATATATATATATGTACACACACACAATGGACTATTACTCAGCCATAAAAAAGAATGAAATATTGCCATTTGCAGCAACGTGGATGGACCTAGAGATTATCATACTAAGTGAAGTAAGTCAGAAAGAGAAAGACAAGTATCGTGTAATATCACTTATTTGTGAATCTTAAAAGAAAATGATACAAATGAACTTGTGTACAAAACAAAAACAGACTCACAGACTTAGGAAACAAACTTACGGTTACCAAACGGGAAAGGTCGGGGGGGGGGGATAAATTAGGAGGTTGGAATTAACATATACACACTACTATATATATAAATTGATAATTGACAAGGACATACTGTATAGCACAGGGAACTCAATACTCTGTAATGACCTATATGGGAAGAGAAACTGAAAATGAATATATATATATACACCCACACATATATGTATGTATAACTGAATCACTTTGCTGTACACCTGAAACGAAACACAACATTGTAAATCAACTATACTCCAATATAAAATAAAAATCAAAGAACAAAAAAGTCTATAGCAAATTAAACCTTAAGGTTAAATGTTAAATGGCATTCTCTTTGAAAAAGAGCAGTACAGAGTTTCTGCCATCACTATTAATATTCACGTGGATCTTCCCGGACCAGGGCTTGAACCCGTATTTCCTGTATTGGCAGGCAGATTCTTAACCACTGTGCCACCAGGGAAGTCCCAAGTTTTGAAGCACTTTCCTTGAAATCTTGTTGCCACCCAGGGTGGGATACATGGGTTGAGCCACAGCCCGCGCCCCCTTCCCCACCTTGCTCTCCTCCAGTCCCTGTGGCCGTTATCCCCACCAAGTACCAGCCTCCGCGTGTCCATGTGCCCAGAGCCTGGCCTTATTCACACCGTTGGCATTTCCCAACTGTTGATAATTTCCCAATTATCAACCAGGTGATAATTGCGCTTCTTTATTTATTCAAAAGGTATTTCTGCCCTTTTTCGGCTGTGAAAGCAGATCCGCCCCAAAGCAAGAAGTTCCTGATGAAATATGCGTAAAAAAAGAACCTCAAAACTAGCAAAACTTCCATGTTCCTGAGCTCCAGGGAGGAACAGAGATCAAGAAGGAAGGGAAGAGAAAGGCCGTGGTAAGAAAGGATACCCCTGCAGTCCACATGCTAGGCTGCAGGAGGGGCGTGCGGGGACACGGCGCGGAGGGCTGATCACTGCAGCGCGGGCGCTGTCACTACAGGGCAGGCATTGTCACCGCAGGGCAGGTGGCCGGGCAGTAGACACTCCACCCTCGGGCAGTGCCTGCCGTCGGGTCAGGTGGAGGTGGAGGGAAGTGTTTCATCTGAGGCCATGTGAAGGCAGTGAATTGAAAAGGGGAAGCAACCGCAGGGAGCCCTCTGGAGATTCTGAGGCACTCAGCCCCTCCCCCTCAGCCAGGAGTGCTGTAGGACAGGCTCCAGGAGGAAACAGCTGCAGGCCAAGTCAGAACCTCCTTGGCCTCGGAGCTTGTCCCTGCAAACGCCCTTCAGGGTGTCCCCTCCCCGCTGAACACAGGAGAACGGTTAAAGCAGCGACCGCAGAAACACGGCAGGGCACCTGAGTTACCGCGCAGGCTCCCCGCTGCCGGGGCCAGCACGGAGGTCGCTGGGACGGCATGACCTGGCGTCAGAGCGAAGGCACAGAGGACCTGAACGGACGTGGGGACACCTGCGGATGTCCCGGGGACGTGACGTCTGTGGTCCTTCGTGCCAGTTCCTGTGCTCTGAGGGAAGCTGGCGGTGCGGGCCACAGAGCAGGCGGAGCTGATGGGCTTCAGCCCAGGTCGCCCTCGCCAGGTCCATTGCACCCCTGGGGAGGCTCTGGGCACCAGCACGTCACCTGGGCTTTATTTCTAATGGCCGCTCATGTCTGTCCCCATTTTGGGCACCGAGATGTGATCATTCCTTTCTTCTGCCGGTGAGCTAGACACCAAGACACGCTGCAGAGTGACACTGGGCTGGCCTGGGCCCTGGGGGCAAGGCCAGGGGCTCCGAGTCGCCCTGCTTGCAGTGGAAGCCCGTGGTGCTGGGGCACTTGGGCATTGCTCTGGAGCAGCACAGATAGAGGTCACGGTGAGGGTGGGGTTCTCAGTGAGCAAAAATGGCGGGGTAAAGGGGGTGTCTCGAGGCCCACGGAAGCAGTGTTGGGACCAGAGAGGGAAATGGCGGGGGGACAGGGCGGGAGTGACCCGGGATCCACTGCCTGGAGTCAGGGGCTGAGCTCTGAGAGGCAGCCGGTGTCTTCAAGGACCCCTGCCCAGAGCTCGGAGTTCACCTGCCTCCTGGCTGCTTGCGCACAAACTCCAGCCACCTGTCAGCAAAGCCGGGAGCCGGAGGTCCTCCCCTTGACCAGAGCCCCTACAGGATCCAGGCCCAGCCACAGGGCGAGGCTGACGCTGCGGACTCCACGGATGGGGATTTCCAAGGCCTGAGGACAGCCATCCCTCGGGGTGAGCTCCCGGCGCCCCGGCCCCACTGCCCACAGCGATCTCGGCACTGGGGGGCCCTGGTGTCAGGTACGTCCGACACAACCTGCGAGCTCCCTGTGGGCCCGCGTGGCCTGTGTCCCCTGCAGCCTCACCCACGCAGCATCCTGGTCCTGTTTGCTTTTAGTGTCCTGCCTCTTGGTGTTACTGCATGTTTGTTTTCCTGGAGAGCTTCAGCACTGGGTGTGCTGCTCTCCTCATGCCCCCCTGGTGGACCGAGGTGGCCATGGGCTACAAACGCCTGTGCACAGTGGGTGGCCTTGGGCCTGTGCTGGGGCGGACGCTTTCCCCCAGTCTAGTGTTTCCGACTGTTATTTTTAGTCCTAGAAATGCAACTTTCCAACTAGTCAATTTGTTGAACTTTTACTTGATTATATTTTCACATCCTTCAGTCCGTGGAAAGCAAGTGTGGTCTACATTTGGGGTAGATGGAGAGATGTTCTGTCCTCACTTTCCCGGGGCTTGCTTTTCACGCGGTGCTCTCTTAACCCAGACGGCTGTTGCGCTGGTCCCCATGTTTCTTCCCAGATGCCCTGGGCATCCGTCAGTGCTTCCTTGTCCTGCTGCCTCTGGATCTTGTTTTCTCCTACAATAAACATCTGTTCTGACCTGTTCACTGCATTCAGCTGCTCTCCCCACAGTCAAGAGTCCCCAGGGAGGTGCCACTGCCTCAAGGGAGAGACCATCTCCCAGCTCAAGGTCTGGCCCAGGCCTGCAGAACCAGAGACCCAGCTGGTCACTGCCTCTGGATGTGTCTCTTGGGGGCCACATCATCTTAACCAAACTTGTAAGAGACCAACACACAAATCAGAAAAGGAATGTGCTAACTTAGGATGGGCATGACCCCTTGCTTCAGCAAAATACCGTGTCCCTCAATAGACACCCCCTCTCTGAGCCTGGATACAGGTTCCCCTGCTATCCAAAAAAAGAGCGTTCCTGTGACACCTTCCAAGGCCGAAATGGCATAAAGCGAAGAGGCACTTAGTTACCTTGTTAGGACACGTGTTGCTCACCGGCGCACAAGGCAAATCGAGACGAAGCGCAGACGCCCCGGACGCGGTTCGCAGCCTGGCAGCTTGGTGCTGAGTGTAGTCCCTTAGGAGCCCGGCAGGGGCCGCTCTCGCTGCCTTGGTTGCAGCTGCTGCAGAACAAATGCTGAGCGCTGTTTTCACTTCTTGCCTTTATTCAAAAAAAGCTAAAATCCTGTTTGGATTTGTTGGAAAACAGGTACTAATGTAGGTCTCTTGTAAAAGCAAAGTGGTGTAAAGAGAACTTTCAAGAAGCAGGGGACATTTTTACCTGGAACAAAGTTAGGCCCTGTCGTTGCTTCATGCCTACAGTGTGACGTGACCTTGCCTGCCCCCAGACCCTGTCAGCACCCCGTTCAGGTCCCGAGTTGTGACGCGCTCTGTCAGTCCTTCCCTCTGTGCCCCTGCTCACTTTGCCTCTGTTAGAGCAGATGTTCTCACGAGGGGCGATTCTGCCCTCAGGAGGGGACGTTGGCAACACCTGGGGACATTTTTTTGGTTGTCCCAACTGAGGGGAGCTACTGTTGTCAGTTGCGGGGGGCAGGGAAGCTGTTCAGCGTCCTAAAGAGCCCAGGATGCTGAGGGTGGGGACCCGAGTTAGATCCGTGACTTAGGCGAAGGGCCAAAGAGAAGATTCACGAGGCCGGAGAGAGAAGAGTAAGCGCTGTCGGCTGGAGGTTTCAAAAGCTGGAAAATGAGGAAAAGCAGCTTTCGGCAGAAGCCTACACACTTGACAAGGTGCACGTCCAGGCTGAGAATGCTGGCAGGGCCTGGGGATGGGGGCGCGGGTAACCCTGACAGTGGGGCAGAGGTGGGAAGAAAAATGGTGATTGGCTAAAAGTCTCCATGGGAGTAATTAGAACCCCTCAGGTCTGTCCACCCTCATGGGAAACAGAAGGCTGCCCCCATCCCTCTGAAACTGAACCAGCGGGACAGACTGAAGACGAGAAAGGGTGAAAGTCCGGCCCACGGCCACCGCTGTCCACCATCGGGGAGGACACATCCAAGGAGAATTAGGTTGTGTGCATTTCCATCACAACCCCCCTCCTCTCCCCTGCCATCTCCCCGTCTCCCTCCTGCCTGAACCCCGAGGTGTCCTCTTGCCCCGCCCATAGCCCCCGAGGTCACCAAGGCACCGGTCCGCCGGGGACCTAGAGCGTCCCGGAAGTGCGCGAGGCCGGGCGGGCGGGGCGCGGGAGCACTTCCGGCCGGCGGGCGGGCTGGCGGCCACCTCCCGATCGGAAGGTGAGTGGGCGCCGGGCGGCGGTGGTGGCGGCTGCGGGGCACCCTCGGCCCAGCCCGCGCTCGCGCGTTGTCCCCGCAGCCGCCGAGACCTTGGCCTCGGCCGGGCGTGGGGGGCGCGGGTGGCGGGACGCAGGGGGCACACTGGCCCCTGACGATCGCGGGTGTCCGTTTGCGGGGCGCCTCCCCACGCGCCCGGAACCCCAGTGACGGGAGCTGTGGTGATGCCCACTTTGCAGATGGAAAAGAGGCTCAGAGCTGCCCCTGGCCCGAGGTCCGTGGCCGGACTCAGCCGGGGCACCCTGCTCTCCGCTGCCAAGCGCCCCGAGTTCGGGCTCTTTCCGGCGGCGCACAGGCTCCAACCTGGGAGGCGGGGTGGAGGAGGGTTTGCTCCTGGGCCGGTGCCGTTTGTGTCCCCTCCGCCTTCAGCCTGTTGCAGCAGCGTAGACGTTTGCACTGGCGTCCCTTCGTGACCGCCACCTCCCCTCAGAGCCCGGCTAGGGGTGACCGTGCCCTTTCCCAGATATTTAAAATGTGGCATACCCAGATGTCAGGACTGCAGACCCACCATGTGTCCACTTACCTGGCTGTGGGTGATCCTTCCCATCTTTAGGGGCTGAGGTCGGGGGCTGACCCAGGAGGCCCCCACTGGTGAGGAGCCCTGTGGCGTCTGCCTCCCTGCTTCCTTGAAGCAGGTACTGCCTGCACCGTTATTGGATGTACATTACCTTTCGTCCTTCCCCTGCCCCTTTTCACTCCCAGATAAGGCCTCCTACTTCATGGAAGTGTGAAAGAAAAATCCTCATTTTAGACCAAGCTATTCCTGCAAACCAGACTAAAGAAAAGTATCTGACCCCAGAGGAGGCTCGGAGCACCCTGGGCGGGGCTGGGATGTGAGGGGTCCCAGCCTGCGGCCTCTGAGGGTTTTCCTCTCTGGAAATGTCTCGTTAAGATTTAACCTAGGACATTCCTGCTCCGGCAGGCAAAGTTCAGTTTTTTGCTCTCCCCAGGGCCAGCGGCCCACAGCTGTGATGGGGGAGGTTTTTCTGGGAGAACCAGCTTGCTTCTCTCCATGGGCAAGGCCTTGGGTTGGGAGGACATTGCAGGCATTGCTGGGGGGAGAGCTTGGGTTCAGTTCGTGTGGGTGAGCTGGTGCTGTGCACATGGTAGAACTAACACACCAGGGGCCCCGGTGGCCTCGCACTGTGGGCCCCACAGGTTACCTCTTGGCGTTTAGTCCCTCCCCCGGGGGAGGAGCCTCCAGCTCACCAGCGGCTGATCGGCCCCACCCCGCACATCCCTCTGACCCCCTCATCTCGCCGTGGTTTTCGTTTCCCCGGCTCCCAGGTGTGCACTCCTCCAGCAGGCCTTGGGGGAAGATGGCAGCCCTGGGGGACAGTCAGGAGCCCTCTCATGTCCTGTCCACTGTCACTTTCGAGTCACCGGAGACACCTGGAGCCTGCCACCACCACGAGGCCCAGCTTCACCTCCACGGCCATCAACATGGTACTTGCCTCCCTGCACCGTCACTGCGGGCAGGCAGCTCACTGGGCACTGGGGCTCCTGCACCCTGGTGCTTGGGTCGGGACTCGGGCAGCAGTGCTTGAGGCTAGGGGTCGAGCTCTGTGAGCAGTGGCTCCCTAGAGGACAGTCCCTTGGAGTATGTTTCTTTAGGGGATGAGGGGTGCAAAAAAAGAAGCCTCGATGGCCAGGCCTGTGTGAGAGGAGACAGTCACCTTATCTCCCTCTCCGAGCCTTTGATCCCACGCCAGGAAAATGGTCTCCAGAGTTCTGGGCAAGCTGGTTTGGGTGGGGACCCCCAGGGAACTGCAGGGATGGAGCCATCAGCCTTGCTCCACCCCCCGGCAGGATCTGGGGGTGTCCAGGTGTGGAAATAGCCGACAACTGGTCAGGGAGGATGTCCAAGCCCTGCGGTGTGTGGTGCCCCTGGACCCTGCTCACACGCAGCCATCAGGGAGTCCGGGGTCCCTTCCCTGCCCCATGTCCCACAGGAGGCCTGGCTTCACTCCCCTCACAGTCGAGGACACAAATCAGCTCTTGGTAGCCAGGACGAGGGCCCAGGTAGATGTGTTCTGTCCCACTCAGCGAGCCTCCAGAGGGCAAGGAGGTGTGTTGGGGGGTACAACCCATTCTAGAGGAGGGGGAGATGAGCCCCAGCCCCGCTGTGACCCTCAGGCTTCCCCGGCTGCAGCCCTGAGGTGCTCTCCCAGCCACCACAGGAGGAGGGTCTCCGGGACGTGGAGGAGGTCCAGGCTGGCAGAGACACCTGCTGGCCAGGTGAGCAAGCGGAACCTGCCGCGGGGCCCCGCCCAGAAGCGCGTTTACCTGCGGCTGCTGCACTCCAGGCTCTGTGCACCGCCCACCACCGCTGCCAGGCCCCGAGGCCCCACTTGTCCCTGGCTCAGCGCTCACTTCTGTCCCCCACAGCCCCTCCCCCCCGTTCAGTCGGTCTTGTTGCTGACACTTTCTAGGCTGTGAGAGCAGCGCAGACCCCCATATCCACCTGCCTGTCTGGCTAGAGTGTCCGACTTGGCAACACTGGCCAGCAACTGGGGAGTCGTCCTGGCACCCCTGTGTACTGCCCTTGGCCTCCACTTGTCCCCTAAATCGAGCTCTGGTCCCCACCCCCTTCCCCTGGGGCTTCGCTCATCCAGGCCCTCAGCTCCTCGTTTCTCTCCCTCCCCACCCCACCCCCCGCCTCTCTCCCCTAGAGGAGCCCTTGGGGTGTCCTCTGGGGGTCCGTGGAGCAGCTCCGGGGCCGTGTGGGCAGCGTCCTCGGGATCAGAGGCTTTTCTGCTTGGCTCTGAGTCTGAATCTCCTGTCAGGCTGCCCCCCTCCGCATGCGCACGCACCCTGTGTGTTCTCACCCTGGTGCCGTCATCTGGAACGGGGCGGGGGTCCCCGCAGACGGACAGCCGGGTGGGCGGCTGAGTGCTCTCCGCCTCTCCCGTTTCTCAGATCCCGAGTTGGAGCGCGAGCGGGCCCCGTCGTCTCCCCAGCCGCACAATCCTGAAGATGAGGTGGACCAGGACACGGGGGTGCTCAGGACCCTTCTGAGGAGCCTTCCCCATAGACCCAGGTGTGGGGACAGCTTGGGGCGGGAGTGCAGCCTGGAGCGGCCGTTAGGGCCCCGCCCCCAGAAGAGAGGCACCTGGCGTGGGCCGCTCGGGCTGCAGGGAGCCTCGGGGACAGAGGGCGGCCCGGGGCGCGCCGACGAGCTGGCGGGCAGCGTCGGCCGGGGCTCGGGCCTCGGGGCCCGGCAGAGCGGCCCGCGGGGCGGGAAGCCGCACAGGTGTGAGGCCTGCGGGAAGAGCTTCCAGTACAACTCGCTGCTGCTGAAGCACCAGCGCATCCACACGGGCGAGAAGCCCTACGCCTGCCACGAGTGCGGCAAGCGCTTCCGCGGCTGGTCGGGCTTCATCCAGCACCACCGCATCCACACGGGCGAGAAGCCCTACGAGTGCGGCCAGTGCGGCCGCGCCTTCAGCCACAGCTCGCACTTCACGCAGCACCTGCGCATCCACAACGGCGAGAAGCCGTACGAGTGCGGCGAGTGCGGCCAGGCCTTCAGCCAGAGCTCCAACCTGGTGCGGCACCAGCGGCTGCACACGGGCGAGAAGCCGTACGCCTGTAGCCAGTGCGGTAAGGCCTTCATCTGGAGCTCGGTGCTCATCGAGCACCAGCGCATCCACACGGGCGAGAAGCCCTACGAGTGCCCCGACTGCGGCAAGGCCTTCCGCGGCCGCTCGCACTTCTTCCGGCACCTGCGGACCCACACGGGCGAGAAGCCCTTCGCCTGCGGCGCCTGCGGCAAAGCCTTCGGCCAGAGCTCCCAGCTCATCCAGCACCAGAGGGTGCACTACCGGGAGTAGCGGGCGCGGGGCCGCGCGTCAGCAGCCTGAGGTCGAGGCGAGTTCCCGCGGAGGGCTCCTGCCTTCGCGCCTCCTGGCTGGCGCAGACGGCATCTCGTGCGTGTCCCGAATAAAGTCTGTGTACTTGATGGACGCGGGAGGAAGGCCACGTGGCTGCCCCCCATCCCTGAGGGCTCCTCTCGGCAGAGCCCACCGCGTGCCCTAGCGACCGAGGCCTGCGGGCGTCGTGACTTACCAGAGCCATAGCCAGGGCGGGGTCAGGCACCCCAGGACGGGTGGTTTCCAGATCGGGGTGTGGGGGCCCGGGCTGCCCGCTCTCCACCTGGGCTGTAGTCTCTGGCGGTTTGGTTTCCTCATGCATCTGGGAGAATGTGTGTAGCATGTCCTCTCTGCAGCAAGCCCTCGGATCTGCTCTGTTTGCCTTCTCACCCTGCCTCTGCACCTACTGGTGGCTGCCTGAGGCCAGCGGGCTTCAGTGGAAGGTGGCCCTGCCCAGCCTTCATAGCTGCCTCCAGCCCCAGGAAGCCGGGGCCCCAGGGGGTTCCCCGCTTGACAGGTCTAGGCGACTGCAGCTGGGCATTGGCTGTAGCCGGCTTCAGATCTGCCATGACTGCCCTGTAGCTCCCCAGCCCCTGTGGTAAAGGGGAGAGCCCAGCTGGGTGGGGGCGCCTTCTGTCTGCCTTCCTGCCTGCTCCTTCCTGGACAGCTTTGGGACCCCCACCCCTGCCGCCTGCACCACACACGGAGGAGTTGCCCGGCCCCCTCTCCAGGGTATAACTCCGCCTCGCCCCCACATCCTCTTTCCCAGCGACCCCAATGGAGAGCCCTGTGGTTGGGCTGCCCCGCCTCTCCAGGCTACACTCGCAGGGCCCCGAGGCCATCAAGCGCTTTGGACTCCCCCACGAGGGTCAGAACACCCCATTGAGTCGTGCACTGACACCCTGGAAGACGAGGGACATCCGCCTTCTCCCCAGCCCCCTGTCCCCTAATACCACGTGGCTATTGGGTATCGTGAAGCGTCCACCTTGGGCAGCCAGGCCGCGGAGCGGGCGAGCAGAGCCCCCAGGGCTTTCCGGGGAGCGGTGGCTCAGCCTGTGCTCCAGAAGGCTCATCCTGCAGCCTCAGCACCAAGGCTGGACTCGGATACCTGCACCACAACCGGACTTAGCGGGCAGCCCCAGAGCAGAGCCCGGCGGTCCTCCACACTGTCCTAGACTGTCCTGGAGGTGGCCCGGCAGACCCTCGGTGACGGGACAGGGACAGGGCGGGAGCTCCCAGGCCACTGAGCAGCAGACGTGCAAGCTAGGAAGGCTGCCCAGAGGAGGGGAGCGTGGAATCAACCGCCTCCAGCTGCAGCTCCTCGGTGCCAGGAGGTAAACGCTCAGCAAAGGCTCTGTGTCCGCCCTTGTCGCATGCGGCCCGCCGAGATGGGCTGAATGGCATTTGCATTTGCCGGCTTGGGACCGGTTCTTTCTCGAGGGTTCCATCTGATGCATTCAGCACTTCCCAGGAACCTGGAACGCCCGGCAGGACCTAGACAAGGACTCCTCAGGGCATCTTCTCTGCCCGTTGTGGCTGCGCAGGTTTATCAGTATCTGGCTGCACAGGACGTTATAGTTCTCGACCCCTGACCGCTCCTGGGACGTGGGTACAGCCCGGAGTCTCTGCACTGTCCTCCTGCCTCGTGTCAGGCACAGACGTCACGCCCCTTCTCCCCCGCCATCGTCATCCTCCGGTTCCAGCTCTGTGCCCCGGCCTGCTCTGGAGCCTCTGTCCAGCCCTGGTTGCGAGTGTCTCTAGCTCAGCGGCCACTGTCCCTCGCCTCCCGCTGACCCTGTTATCTCCAACCCCATGGGCTGCGCTCCCTCCCACCCGGGCCCGTGTCCTCGGCTCCAGCCAGCCTCATGCTGTTCCCTGAAGTGACCCACTGGTCTCCGGGAGACCAGGGTTAGGGTTGCCCTGATGCCAGCCCAGGCACTTACTGTCCCTCACAGAGCCTGTTTCCTCCTCTGGAAATGGGGACAGCCATCTGTTGGCACCACACAGGGTGACTGGGAGGATGGCCATAGAATCCTTTGCACGCCACCAGGCAGACAGCAAAAACCCATAAAAGGGGCTCCTGGAAAGGCTCTGTCGACAACCAGGGACAGGTCAGGAACACTGTTGATGGACAGCCTCAGCAGAAAGCCACCTGGGGCCAGGGCCGGCCACGGCGAGTGTAAAAGAACATTGAGGGAGACGGAGTGAGGCACCAGGAAAGCGGTCCCTGTGCGTTTCAGAGCCCAGGAAGTGGTCACTTGTGTAGGGGCAGTATCTCCTTTCGGCCCTAGAAGTAAATAAAAGCCCTATAGGAGCTTGAGCCCTAAAGAAAGGTGGCCCTGTGAGGAGCTCCCAGGGCCCCGCACAGGGAAGAGGGTCCAGGAGCTGACAATCCATCTTGGGCTCTGTGCAGTGTGGAGCGGGCTGCGTGTGCCTGTGAGTCGGGAAATAACGACAAAGCTGGGCCTAAATGTGGACACTTTTCAGTTGGATACAAGGGGTTTTATTTTTACATGATATAAGCAGTGTGGCATGATGGTTAAGAGAATCAACTTTGAAACTTAAAGCCCAACTCTACACTGAAGTGTAAGGTTGGACAAGCTATTAGTCTCCAAATTTGTTTTCTAATTAGGAAAAAGAAAAAGATGTATTAGGGCTCTCCAGAGAAACAGACTCAATTGGAGAGATAGGTAGATAGGTAGGTAGATATTCTTAGGAATTGGCTCACGAGATTATGGAGGCTGAGAAGTTCTGAGACCTGCAGTCAGGATGCCGGAGACCCAGGAGCGCCAATGGCATAGTTCCAGTCTGAAAACCGGCAGGCCCAGGACCCAAGGAAAGCCAGTGTTTCAGTCCAAGTCCAAAGGTAGAGTGAGACTGACGCCCCAGCTCAGCAGTCAGACAGGAGTTCCGTATTACTTTGTCTTTTTGTCCTATCCAGTCGTTCGGCTGATTGGCTGGGGCCCGCGCACGTTAGGGAGAACAACCTGCTTTACCCAGGCTGCTGCCTCAGATGTTGATCTCACTCAGAATAACGTTTGGCCAAATATCTAGACGCCCTGTGGCCCAGTCCAGTTGACACATAGAATTAACCATCTCAAGCAAGGATAAGATTGTACTCAATGCCATAGGGTTGGCCTCATTCCTCCTGATGTGGATGTGCTCTCTCCCCATGACGCAGAGCAGAGCTCAAAGCCGCCCCAGACCCATTCGTATCTATTTTCGCCACTAGAACGGTAAGGGAGGCGTCCCAGGGAAGGGCTCTGCTGGTTCCTTCTGGGCTCTCGTGCACTCGCTGTCCATCCCTGGGCCAAGGGCTGTAATGAGGGAGGTGGTCCAGAGATTGTCATTCAGCCTGATTCAAGGTCACACCCATGGCTGGCTGCAGGATGCTGGGATGAGCAAACAGAACCATAAGGTCCTCTGCACACGTTTTCAATACCAGTATTGTCCACGCACTTGTCTTTTTCAGTTGCTATGCAACATTCCATATTGGGCTACCTCAGTATCCCAAGGGTTTCGGACTTTGAGAGACCCCAGATTAATGATGGCCCAGGGGTGGAAGCCAAGACGTGGTCTATGGACTCATCTGCCTTGTGCCGTGTGCCCCAAAGCAGGTGGGCAGGAAGGCAGGCTCTCCCCACATCCAGCTTCTAAGGACATTCACTCTACTTTGTAGCCCAGCTCTGCCACTCATTTCTATGCCACCTGGGCAAGGTCCGTATCCTCTCTAAGCTGCATCGGTAACTTGGCGATAGTGATTCTATGGAATACGTCACAAGGTTCTGTGAGCGCTAAATTAGATCGTTGTGTGAAGAACCAGCAGAGCACAGGCCAGAAGCACTTCCCACCTGGAAAATACACATCCTCCCTCATGATAGTTTATTACACTTATTTATTTCCATCCCATTCATTCAGTAAACCCTTTTTGAGCACCTGCTCTGGGCTGTGCATGTCCCCATCTAGGAGGCTGCTTTTCCACACAGCACGTCACACCCAACTCTGTCCTCGGTGCGCAGCACGGTGGTGGCCTGGGCACTGCTGCATGGTTAAACAGTCACTGGGGTCACCCAAGTGTATCAATGGTCAGATCCCCTGACTTTATCTTTTAAACCCAAGGCTGCAGGCTAAATCAGATCTGGCAGGACTTTTCCAACTCCACTAGGGAAAGTGAGACAAACTGTTCTTCAGAGGTCTCTGACAGGGGTCTCTGAGCTGAAGGAGGGATTATGCCGGACCCAGACCCCTGAGGAATGAGTATCAGAGGCTCCTCCTGGGGGCAGAGTTTGCTGAAAAACACAGATTCCCAGGCCCCACACCAGGGAAGACAGATTCAATAGGCCTGGGGTGGAGCCAGGGAATCCGGATTTAGTTCTGACACCCCCAGTGAAGTTGACAGTGTGCCAGGCTTGGGAACCTCCGGTATCATCTAGTCCCTCAAAGCAGGTGCACCCGCATAGGCAGTGGTCCAAGCCCCACTCAGACACCACCTGGAGAGGCAACCCGAACTGCTGGACAGCTCTGCCCTCTCACCGCCAGCTGCTCCCAGCTCTGCCCTCTGGGCCTGTCGTAGCCTGGCTGCACTCACTGGTAGGGAGAACCCTCAGGATCTGAAGGCAGTGGTCAGGCCAGGGTCCATCTCCCCGCTGCGCTTCTTTTCTAAGCACTCAGTTCCCTCAGCTGGTCGCAGGGTTTGTGGACTTGCCTTAGCAATGGTCCAAGCCAGCGTGCGTCATTCCTCCCCAGAGCCCTTCCTACGGCCTTCCTGGCCCTACACGCCGGGTACCCTTGCTCTTTCCCTCCCAAGGTCTCTGCCTCGCCGACTTCTCCGAGGCCCCATCGGCGGTGCAGCCCAGCACCTCGGACAGCTCCAGGGACGCGCGCACGCCTCCGGGCGCAGGTCCACGGCCCTGAGGCTCTCCGGGTCCCCCGAGCCTCAACCCGGGACTCCGCCCCAGGAGCCCTCCCCCCGGCCGCTCCCCTGGGCGAGTCCCCCCGCGGGGACCCCCGAGAGGGTCCCCTGAGCTTCCTAGAGCTCCCGGAAGTGCCGGCGGCGCGGGGCGGGGCTCCCTGTGGGCGCGGCGCGCGCTTCCGGCTCTCCCGCCGGGGCCCGGGGAGCGGTGGGTGAGAGGCCCCGCGGTGCTGGTCGCTGGGCCCTGCAGCCGGGCCGGCGGGGGATGCGGCGTCGCGCCCGGCTCCCTCAGGCCTTCCCTCCCGCCGTCAGCACAACCAGCCCCACGCGCCCCCCGCCGCTCTCGGAACCATGGCCGGCGGCCTCGACCCCCGGCGCCCGAGCTTCGTCCGTGCGCGAGGAGGGCGCCCCCGGCCTGCTGGGCCCAGGGCCTGGACGGCCACAGGCCAGGTTCCCAAACCATGCTTCTCCCACTCCTTATTTTAGGGAGTCCGCTGGAAGATTTGAAAATCCCGGGAAAGCCCGGGTTTCCCTTTCAGAGAAGCTCATCCTGGAGTGTCCAGGTGGACCTTGCTAAGTCCAGGCCAATGTGCCCTTGGGGAGAGCATCTGGCTCTGGGCACGGCCCCATCTGCACAGCTGGGGTGTGTTTTCCCCAGGACCTCTCCACGGATCAGCACGAATCCTCATCTCACCGATGGCAGCGCTGTCACCCGCTGTGACCTCACCCCCCACTCTGCCTGCCGAGGGGACCGGGCCAGGCTCTCCTCTTCCGGAGGCGGGGACCCAGGGACATGGAACACCCCTCTCGAGCCCCGGTCTTTGTCCCTTGGGCCACAGGTCCTGACCTTAACATCTGTCATTCAGTGTGCAGCCTCCTCGGGCTGTTCCCAGCGCCCCCCCCCCCCCCCCAGCGCTGCTGCCTTGCCACAGGGATCAGCGAGGCCCCGGATCTCAGGGGAAATGGAAGGCTAGTCCTCAAGTAAGACAGGTTTTAACAGAATTCTTTTCTTTTTTTTAAATTTTGTCTTAACTTTAAGAGTTTATTTGAGCAAAAATCGTTTGGAATCAGAGAGCACCAAACTGGAAGTGGTTAAGAGTGCTCCCAGATTTGTTTTTCTTTAAGAGTGTTTTGGGACTTTGTGTCCTTCTAACACCCTTCCGCTCCCTGACTTTGATCCCTGCATAAGCCCATCCCAGACAGAGGGCCTAATTTCCTTGTTCCCGCCCCGCTGATTTAAATGAATGCGGCCTTTGCCGAAGTCTCTCCATGCTCTGGTTCAGAGTCTGGTGTCATTTGCTGCCTCCCTTTCTGGTTTCAGACCATGAGGACGGAGTTCAGAGTGAGGAGCAGATTCCGGGGCAGAACCGCAGGGTGTCCCGGGGACAAAGGTTCTAAGGCCCGGGCCACAGGTCCAGGGACCTGCCGGGCCGTGCAGAAGCCATCGGGGTTCACAGGGGCGAGCAGGGCTGCCACACAAGGCCTGCGTACACCAGGCAAGTCCCGAGGAAGAGAGGAACCATGACCGCCAGCCTGGTGACCCGCCAGGAAGACCGCGCAGGAGGGAGCCCGGGTAGCTGCGACTCAGCTGGAGGAGCCACTCAGAATCCAGCAGGCGTGGGGAGCCCCGGCGGGCGAAGCAGCACTGCACCGGGCCGTGCGCCCCGAGGCCTCCCCGTGAGGGGCCCACATCCTGGAGCAGTGGCAGCCTCCAAGCAGGGAAAAGCCTCCCCAGTGCCGCAAGTGTGGGGGGGCTTTCCGCCGCAGGTCGGACCTGGTGAAGCACCAGCGGGTCCACACCGGCGAGAAGCCCTACGCGTGCGGCCACTGCGGGAAGGCCTTCGTGCAGAGCTCTCACTTCACGAGCACCTGCGGTTCCACAACAGCGAGAAGCCCCTTGCGTGTCAGCAGTGCGGTCAGGCCTTCAGCCAGAGCTCCAGCCTCGTTCAGCACCAGCGGGTCCACACCGGGGACAAGCCACTGGAGGGCGCTGTGGACGCTATGGATGCCTGCCGCGCGCTGCTAGGGGCGCGGGGAGAACAGCACGCGGACCATCGCTGAAGGTGGCCCCTGCACCCCAGTTAAGATGCCGGCGCTCGCCCCCTCGCCCGCACCCTCCCCCAGCCCTCACCGCCCCAGGGCCGCCCAGGGAAACAAGTGCGAACTAGGATTAATATGCCCAAAACACATGTACGAGCTGGTCCTGAACGAAATATTTGCGGGCTTGTACTACGGGTACTTATCCCCGACCCGAAACTGTCTTGTCCCTTTCATAGAAATGCACGGGGTTAACCGGCACTTGGCAGCGAGCACTTTGCACTCTGAGGCCAGGGAGCGCCGCAAGGGCGGGGCGCCGCAAGGGGCGGGGCGCCGCAAGGGGCGGGGCGCCGCAAGGGGCGGGGCGCCGCAAGGGGCGGGGCGCCGCAAGGGGCGGGGCGCCGCAGGGGCGGGGCGCCGCAAGGGGCGGGGCGCCGCAAGGGGCGGGGCGCCGCAGGGGCGGGGCGCCGCAGGGGCGGGGCGCCGCAGGGGCGGGGCGCCGCAGGGGCGGGGCGCCGCAGGGGCGGGGCGCCGCAGGGGCGGGGCGCCGCAGGGGCGGGGCGCCGCAGGGGCGGGGCGCCGCAGGGGCGGGGCGCCGCAGGGGCGGGGCGCCGCAGGGGCGGGGCGCCGCAGGGGCGGGGCGCCGCAGGGGCGGGGCGCCGCAGGGGCGGGGCGCCGCAGGGGCGGGGCGCCGCAGGGGCGGGGCGCCGCAGGGGCGGGGCGCCGCAGGGGCGGGGCGCCGCAGGGGCGGGGCGCCGCAGGGGCGGGGCGCCGCAAGGGGGCGCCTGATCCTGGGAGAGCAGGAGCAGAAGACCATTCAAGAGTTTTGGGCTACGAGCTTAGTTGAGACTAGTGGGTGTTTTCTCTGGTTATGGTGCTGAAAGAAGAGGCTAGAGCACAGGCCCGGACATGGATAACGTTCGTGGGAAGTGGCCGCAGTGGCTCTCCGGATGCCTGCGCTCAGGTGAGTCCCCTGGAATGCCTCGTGGCTTGTGGGAGCGAAGGTTCAGGAGCGGAAGTCGGGCTGGCGTTTTCGGAGTGTTGCTTTTGCTAAGGGTAGCCCTCAGGATACTGGAGGTTTTCCCTTGTGATGCGTCGGCAAGCTTATTTCTAGTTTTTGGATCATTTTTTAAATATTTATTTATTTATTTACTTATTTGGCTGCGCCGTGTCTTAGTTGCAGCACACGGGATCTTAGTTGCCTCGTGGGGGATCTTTTTGTTTCTGCACGGGAGATCTTTAGTTGCGGCTTTCCGGCTCTTAGTTGCGGCATGCAGGATCTAGTTCCCTGACCAAAGATCGAACCTAGGCCCCCTGCACTGGGAGTGCGCAGTCTTAACGACTGGACTACCTGGGAAGTCCCTAGATCATCTTTTTAAGATGTTTTAATTTGTATGTGTGCTTTATGATTTTTATAATTTGTTACAAATAAATGCAGTGCGTGGTGGGCATGTACTCAGCGTTTACTGATGGCTCTGCAGCGAAAAGCCTCAACACATAGGGTGGGCTGGCAGGAGACTGGTGCGGGGAGCCCCGTTTGGGCGGGATTGCGGGAGAGGCTCCAGAGGGGCCCCGGGGTTGGCGGGGAGTCCAGAGTTGGGAAGGTTGCGGGTTGCAGGTTGCAGGTACTGAGGAAGCTCAGGGCTACTCCGGCTTCAGCTCTTGCATTCTGAAGCTGGTTTTGGTCCCAAAGAGAAAACTGTTTAGGCTGTTGGTGGGGGTTCAGACTACCTGGTTTTTCCCCTCCTGGCCCTGCTGCTGCCACCCAGCCGCCCGCTGGAAGGCCTGTCCACTGTGCTCGGCCCTTCATCCCTCCCCCTACGTCATGACAGGACTGTAGGCCCCAGCTGCTCGGGGCAGTAAAAGGGAACTGGGAAGACCCAGCGGGCTTCGTCCACCTTTCTGTCCTGCACCCGCAGCGACCAGCAGCAGCATTCCAGTGGCACCTGTTTTGTTGGCCCTGGATGGAGGAAGACGGGCAGAGCAGAGCCGCTGACCAGTGGTGAACAGGGACCTCTGGCTTCCAGCGGGGAGATTCAGTGCCCATCTGTCAGCACAGCGCAGTCAGGCTTGACTGAATGAGGTGTGGTGATTGCCTTCTCCATGTCCCAGCTCCTTCCTCTGGAAACACAGCCTCTCTGGGGGTTAATATCAGAAGAGGTGATGAACACAGTGTGGGGCTGTTCAAGGAGAGTGTGGCTGGGAGCAGGCAGACTGAGGGGTACCTGCACCGTCCCCCTGGGGCTGTTAGTGGAGGGACAGACCACATGCGCGCTTGGGGCCTCAGGCCAGCCTGAGTTCAGCCCTCCGCACCTCGTGCCGGCCCAGCCCTGGCACCACTGAAGCCTGTCCGGCCCTCTGGGCACTGGCCAGGGCCTGGTCCTGGAAGCTGAGTGGTCCCACATGAACAAAGCAAGCGACAGAAGCCCCTCGGCACTGGCTCGGGCAGCACGCAGGATTAAGGAGCTGCTTCAGGACCCCCAGGAATCTGGATTTTCTAGGCTGTCAGAGAGGTCTCTGGCCCCTCCCTGCCTCTCATCTCTGCAGGCCCCATGTGGCCCCGGGCTCCAACCGCTGACCGGCCTTCCCCAGGTCTGACACCATCTCAGCCCGGGCTGCAGAGTACAGAGCCCTCACTCGCCCCAGCTCCTGGAGAAGCGGGTGGTGGGGGTTCCAGAGTGATCTAGGGGGAGAGAGGGAGAGGAGCATTCCCAGAAGGAAGGGGTCCTGAGCAGAAGCAAGCCACAGGCCCCCAGATTCACCCCTGAACCTGTCGGAAAAGAAAAGCCAGTGCGTGTCCCATGAGGAAGCCGTCGTTGTAGCCTCTGAACAAGAAAGCTCCCTCCGGGCACCTGGTTGTAGAAGCGACACGTGCGTGATAGGAAACTGGGACACGTGGGAACATCTGGAGAAAAAAACCTTTCGCCACCTGCGTCCTGGGGTGTGGTCGTCGGCCTCATCTGCACCGTCGGAAAACAAACTCAGTTTGCAATTTGTGACCTGCTCTGGGGCTGAAAAACAAAGCAGGCCTTCTCCACGTTCTACAAGATCATCAATGACTGCCGTTTGTCAAGATTTCACTTTTTGAGAAAACTTTTGACAAAGCCCATTTTCCCTATTATATAAACAGAATATGTCATAGAAAATTTGGGAAATGGGGAAACATAGAAAGAAATCACACTAGTTCACACCACATGGCAGAAATGTACCTTTTAGTTTTTTTATATCTATACAGATTTCTTCCCCGAATCTTTTTAGAATGGATTGCATCCATTATGTCTCTTGGTTCCATAACCCTTTAGTGTGTATTTCCTATATTCAATGACATTCTCTTACAAAACCACAGTGCAGGTACCAAATCCAGGTAATTGGACATTGATACAATGCTCAACAAAGCAAGCCTTCTCGTTGTGCTCGTGGCATTTTCCCTCCAACCCAGCATCCATTCTGGGATCCTAGCCTGCCTGTGGTCACTGTGTCTCCTGAGGAATCTATAGTGTGGAGCGGTTCCTCAGCCTTTCTTTTCTCCCGAGATGATTTATTACTTGCAAGGGGAAAATGGTGCCCACATGGTCAAAAAACCGGAGGACACTGACCGTGTGATCAAAATGGTCACTACCCAGTGAAGAGCCCGTGGACACCATGTCCCTCCACGTGACGCCCAGAGGACACGTGGTTGCAGGATTCCAGCTGGAGAGGTGCGACCTGTGTCCAGTGACGCGGAAAGGGAAGGGAATGGGCAAAGCTCAGAGGGAGGCGAGAACGAGCCTGGCGTGTTCAGGGAGCGGTGAATGGTTTCACAGTTGGGGGGAGCTGGAGGAAGAGGTGACACTGGACAGGTGGGTGGAAGCTGATGGAGGTAAGGCCTGCTGCCATCCGGGCACTGGGCCACCATCAAAGGCCCAGCCCAGCTGTGAGGGTGCCAGTCTCCACCCGTGCTTCTGTCTGGGCTAAGAACCCGGGGTGCGTGCCAGAGCAGCAGACGTCCGTAGAAGGAGAATCTTGCGGAGGGACATTGTCAGGGAGCAGGGAGTCATTTCAAGGGCTCTCTGGGCTGTGGGGTTTCTGGAAGCAGGTTAGAATGAGGTGGCTGAGGAGAGACCACAGGAGTCATCTACAGGAAAGTGCCCAGAGCACGGAGAGACAACTCAGTGATGGGCTGGGGACAGGACATTCGTCGCCTAAGCCCCACGACACGTGTTTAAGGCAGACGCTGTGAAGGTTTCTCAGCCGGGATTAAACACAAGAGTACCCACTCTGCAGAGGACCCCAAGGCCACCGTTCCTGTGGGAAGCCTGCAGCCCCACGTCACGTGTGGAGCCCAGAGAACTCCCGACCCTGGGAACTGAATCCTGCCCACAGCCACGTGAGACCCCAGGGGAGACCCCAGTCGTGGCCAACACCTTGCCTGCAGCCTAGGAGAGACTCCAGCCCAGGACCGGCCAGGCTGTGCCCGGACTCGTGCAACACAAGGAAGCCGTGAGATCATAAACGCTTGATGCTTCAAGCCCTTAAGTGTGTGGTCACTGAAAACCAGCGGGGAGGGAAACCCGGAGAATGTGGCGCGGCGGCCCGACGCGCGGGAGGAGGGGGATTTCTGCGCTGCCCCTGGCTTAGGAGGGGGATCCCCCTGCGGAGGACCAGCCGCTGTGAGGCTCTGGCGCCCAGGCCGGGCAGGCTCGGGGCGCCCTCCCCTCCCCCCTTTCTCCACGAGCGCTGACTTCATGCGTCCGTGCATTCGCTCATTCCGCAGTCAGCAAGGTCGCTTAACCCGGCTTACTCCCCGGACCTCAGGCCTGGACCTGGTGGAGGCCACGCGGCCCGGGGCGGGGATCCGGGAGGCGTCCCAGAGGTGCGGGGAGTGAAGCCCTGCAGGGGCGGGAGCAGTCGGTGTGAAGGTGGCCGGACAGCAACCGAGGGTCTTGCACGCGAAGCTAGGAAATCCGCGCATAACTCGCGAAGGCAGGCCCACCCACCTCCCACCCCGCGGCCTCCAGGGCAGCTGAGGGCGGGTCCTCCGGCGCCCTAGAACGTCACCGGAAGTGCCCGAGCCGCCCGGGAGAGGGAGGCGGCGCTTCCGGCGGGCGGCGGGGGCTCCGGGTAAGTGGCGGCGGACCGGGGCTTGGGCAGGGCTTGGCAGACGGTGGGCCGCGCCCGCGAGGGAAGCAGAAATATGGGCGCAAGGACGGGCCGTCCCTACGGGGCACGGGGCCCTTATCTGTCCTGGGCTCTCCCTGCGAAAGGGCTCACATCCGGGAGGGGAGCGTAAGCGAGGGGGCGGCCCTACTCCCGCCGTGTGACGGCCCCGGGGACAGCCTTCCCCGCCCTTTGTGACGACCAGTGTGAAGGCCCCGGGACAGCCTCAGACAGTTCCCTGAAGTGAAATCACAGTTTAATTTTAAAGCCTTTGTAAATCATCGAATTACCCGCCGTCCAGTGCACTTTTTCTTCTTCCAGCGGTGTATGAAGGTGCCTGTTTCCCCTAATTGTCTATATGCTCATAAGGTGCCACTGTTTTTAAGCCTTATGGTTTTTTTTAATAGTTACTTATTTTAGGCTGCGTCGGGTCTCAGTTGTGGCTTGGGGGAACTTCCGCTGAGGCACGCGGTTCCCTCGTTGTGGCGCCTGGGCTTTTCTAATTGCGGGCGCATGGGCTCCGGAGTGCATGGCTCCGTACTTGTGGCGCTCGGGCTTAGCTGCTCCGTGGCATGTGGGATCTTAGTTCCCCGATCAGGGATGGAACCCGTGTCCCCTGCACTGGAAGGCGGTTTCTTAACCACTGGACCACCAGGGAGGTCCCAGCTACTTGTTTATTTTCTTCTGCTGGTTACCTGTCCATAACTTTAACTAGTTTTTTCGTGCTTTTTCATGTATATATAGTGGGTTTTTAGATATTGAGGATATGAATCTTTGTGTTGCAAATATCCCTCCCTTTTTTTTTTTTTCTTTTTGTTTTTGACAGTAAATATCCTTGTGTAGTTAAATCTGTCACACTTTACCTTTGGTGGCAAGCTTAGCAAAAGCATTCCTCCATCCAAAATTGCACCATTCAGATCGTTACTTTTTTGGTTTCATATATTTATATTCAGATCTCTTGTCATTATCAAGAAAAAATATAAATGCGTAGAAATTTTTCCACACATCCGAGGACTGACGAAAGGTGCTCGTTGGTTCCTGGTGGAGCTGAGACCACAGTGGGCAGGTAACAGGTGCTGCCACATTTCTCTCTGCTTCTAATCTGCTGGGGCGCAGGGGTGGGGGAGCCAGCATGGCCTAGACAGTTCCCAGAGGGTGTCCCGTGGAACACTAGTTTCTGGGATGTTTGCTTATTCAGACCTTGATTTATAGTGAGGTGGCTCCTTCAGGGCCCTCTGGGCAGGCTCTGACCCTCCCTTCTCTGAAGGTACTCTGACCTCACCCCCACTCTCCCTGTCATTTTCTCCCCTTTCTTTCTCTTTCTCCGAGGCAGGTGTCCTACTCCTGGTGTTTCTGCAGGAAGCAGTAAGCAAAGCCCCAGCCTGAGTCCACAGAACGCCACAGAGAGGGCTACCCTGATGGACACGTGCACGGGTGAGGGAGGCAGGCAGGCCCAGAGGGCCATCCTGGGGTCAGGGACGTGGGGACAGCTTAGGAATCGGGGCTCCCAAGTCCATCTGCCTGGCTGCTACTCTGGAGGTGTTACTAGGCTTGGGCAGCTTCTAACCATCACAGCTCCCCACCTCCATGCCTGCTGTGCTCCCTCAGCCCCTCCCTCCTTTGTTCTCCTGGACACACTCTATACCCTGCTCTCTCTTTCTCTGGTCCCCCCACCTGGAGACCTCTGAGAACAAGAATTTTATTTTTTGAATTATAGTTGAGTTACCATGTTGTGTTACTTTCAGGTGTACAGCAAAGTGATTCAGTTATATGTACACGTTCTTTTTCGTGTTCTTTTCCATTATAGGTTATTACAAGATAATAAATATAGTTCCCTGTGCTGTACAATAGGATCTTGTTGCTTACCTATTTTATATATAGCAGTGTGTAGCTGCTGATCCCAAACTCCTAATTTATGCCTCCCTCCGCTCCCTTTCCCCTTTGGTAAACATAAGTTTGTGTTCTGTGTGTCTGTTTCTGTTTTGTAAATAAGTTCATTTGTATCATTTTTTTTAATTTAATTTTATTTATTTATTTTTGCGGTACGCGGACCTCTCACTGTTGTGGCCTCTCCCGTTGCGGAGCACAGGCTCTGGATGCGCAGGCCCAGCGGCCATGGCTCACGGGCCCAGCCGCTCCACGGCATGTGGGATCTTCCCAGACCGGGGCACGAACCCGTGTCCCCTGCATCGGCAGGCGGACTCTCAACCACTGCATCACCAGGGAAGAGGGGTTACTCTTCCTTGCAGCGTGCGGGCTTCTCATTGCAGTGGCTTCTCTTTGTTTTGGAGCACGGGCTCCAGGCACGCAGGCTTCAATAGTTGTGGCACTTGGGCTCAGTAGTTGTGGCTCGTGGGCTCTAGAGTGCAGGCTCAGTAGTTGTGGATCACGGGCTTAGTTGCTCCGCGGCATGTGTGATCTTCCCAGACCAGGGGCTCGAACCCGTGTCCCCTGCGTTGGCAGGCGGATTCTTAACCACTGTGCCAGCAGGGAAGCCCCTGTATCATTTTTTTAGATTCCGCATATAAGTGATATTATATGATATTTGTCTTTGTCTGACTGACTTCCCTTAATATGATAATCTGTTGCTGCATGTTGCTGCAAATGGCATTATTTCATTCTTTTTATGGCCGAGTAGTATTCCATTATATATACATGTGCCATATCTATTCATCTATTGATGGACATTTAGGTTGCTTCCGTGTCCTGGCTAATAGTGCTGCTCTGAACACTGGGGTGCATGTATCCTTTTGAATTAGAGTTTTTTCTGGATATATGCCCAGGAGTGGGATTGCTGGGTCATATGGTAATTCTATTTTTAGTTTTTTAAGGAAGCTCCATACTGTTCTCCATAGTGGCCGCACCAATTTACATCCCCACAAACAGCGTAGGAGGGTTCCCTTTTCTCCACACCCTCTCCAGCATTTATTATTTGCAGACTTTTTGGTGATGGTCATTTTGACCAGTGTGAGGTGGTACCTCATTGTAGTTTTGATTTGCATTTCTCTAATAATTAGCGATGTTGAGCATCTTTTCATGTGCCTGTTGGCCATCTGTATGTCTTTGGGAAAATGTCCGTTTAGGTCTTCTGCCCATTTTTTTGATTGAGTTGTTTTTTTGTTATTGAGCTGGATAAGCTGTTTGTATATTTTGAAAATTAAGCCCTTGTCAGTCGCAATGTTTGTGAATATTTTCTCCCGTTCCATAGGTTGTCTTTTTGTTTTGTTTATGGTTTCCTTTGCTGTGCAAAAGCTTTTAAGTTTGATTAGGTCCCATTTGTTTATTTTTGCTTTTCTTTCTTTTGCTTTGGGAGACTGACCTAAGAAAACATTGCTACAATTTATGTCAGAGGTTTTGCCTATGTTCTCTTCTAGGAGTTTTATGGTGTCCTGTCTTATGTTTAAGTCTTTAAGCCATTTTGAGTTTATTTTTGTGTGTAGTGTGAGGGAGTGTTCTAACTTCATTGACTTCCATGTGGCTCTCCAGCTTTCTCAGCACCACTTGCTGAAGGGACTGTCTTTTCACCATTGTATTCTTGCCTCCTTTGTCTAAGATTAATTGACCATAGGTGTGTGTGTTTATTTCTGGGCTCTCTGTTCTGTTCCATTGATCCATATGTCTGTTTTTGTGCGAATACCATGCTGGGTTTTTGTGGGGTTTTTTTGAATTTTATGTATTTTTTGATACAGCAGGTTCTTACTAGTTATCCATTTTATACACATCAGTGTATACATGTCAATTCCAATCTCCCAATTCATCCCACAACCCTCCACGCACTCCCACCACCGCTTTCCCCCCTTGGGTCCATACGTTTGTTCTCTACATCTGTGTCTCTATTTCTGCCCTGCAAACCGGTTCATCTGTACCGTTTTTCTAGGTTCCACATACATGCGTTAATATACGATATTTGTTTTTCTCTTTCTGACTTACTTCACTCTGTATGACAGTCTCTAGATCCATCCACATCTCTACAAATGACCCAATTTCGCTCCTTTTTATGGCTGAGTAATATTCCATTGTATATATGTGCCGCATCTTCTTTATCCATTTGTCTGTCGATGGGCACTTAGGTTGCTTCCATGACCTGGCTATTGTAAATAGTGCTGCAGTGAACATTGGGGTGCATGTGTCTTTTTGAATTATGGTTTTCTCTGGGTATGTGCCCAGTAGTGGGACTGCTGGGTCATATGGTAGTTCTATTTTTAGTTTTTAAGGAACCTCCATACTGTTCTCCATAGTGGCTGTATCAATTTATATTCCCACCAACAGTGCAAGAGGGTTCCCTTTTCTCCACACCCTCTCCAGCATTTATTGTTTCTAGATTTTTTGATGATGGCCATTCTGACTGGTGTGAGGTGATACCTCATTGTAGTTTTGATTTGCATTTCTCTAATAGTGATGTTGAGCAGCTGTTCATGTGCTTCTTGGCCATCTGTATGTCTTCTTTGGAGAAATGTCTATTTAGGTCTTCTGCCCATTTTTGGATTCAGCTGTTTTTTTAATATTGAGCTGCATGAGCTGTTTATGTATTTTGGAGATTAATCCTTTGTCCGTTGATTCATTTGCAAATATTTTGAGAGTTGTCTTTTCGTCTTGTTTGTAGTTTCCTTTGCTTTGCAAAATCTTTTAAGTTTCATTAGGTCCCATCTGTTTATCTTTGTTTTTATTTCCATTACTCTAGGAGGTGGATCAAAAAAGATCTTGCTGTGATTTATGTCAGAGTGTTCTTCCTATGTCTTCCTCTAAGAGTTTTATAGTGTCTGGTCTTTCTTACATTTAGGTCTCTAATCCATTTTTAGTTTATTTCCGTGTATGGTGTTAGGGAGTGTTCTAATTTCATTATTTTACATGTAGCTGTCCAGTTTTCCCAGCACCACTTATTGAAGAGACTTTTTCTCCATTGTATATCCTTGCCTCCTTTGTCATAGATTAGCTGACCATAGGTGCGTGGGTTTATCTCTGGGCTTTCTATCCTGTTCCATTGATCTATATTTCTGTTTCTGTGCCAGTACCATACTGTCTCTTGATTATTGTAGATTTGTAGTAGAGTCTGATTCCTCCAGCTCTGATTTTTTCCCTCAAGACTGCTTTGGCTATTCGGGGTCTTTTGTGTCTCCATACAAATTTTAGGATTTTTTGTTCTGGTTCTGTAAAAAATGCCATTGGTGATTTGATAGGGATTGCATTCAATCTGTAGATTGCTTTGGGTAGTATAGTCATTTTCACAGTATTGATTCTTCCAATTCAAGAACATGGTATATCTCTCCATCTGTTCGTATCATCTTTAATTTCTTTCATCAGTGTCTTATAGTTTTCTGCATACAGGTCTTTTGTCTCCCTAGGTAGGTACCATGCTGTTCTGATTACTGTAGGTTTGTAGTATTGTCTGAAGTCTGGGAGGGTTATGCCTCCAGCTTTGAGGAACAAGAGTATTAATTCTTGGCTTTGTCTCACCAGGGCCCAGCAGCGTCAACTGGCCTAGGCTCAGGGTTGGTGACCAGGAAGTGTGTGGTGGATGACAATCTGGCTGGCCTCCCACCCACCGGCCACCTCCCTCTCGGGCTCCAGGCCCCTCTGTTCTGAAGATTTCAGGCCACATTTGGGGGAGGGCTCATATTCAGTTGCCTGTTGTCGATGTTGTTGAATTGTCACATGACCTGTGCTAACCACCAGGCCATCTTCCCTTGGCAAAGACACACGCCATTTCAAGCTTTTCCCCATCATACTCTACCCTAAGGTTCTGGTTCAGCAGTGGGAGCTTGGGGAGAACGTGACCGTGGCTCCCCCAAACACACCTGGAACTGCTCTCCCAGGAAGTCACAGAACCCCCGTGTCGGGTGGTTCAGCCACCCTGTGTCCCTGCACCTCATCCCTCAGGGTGTGAGTCGGGGATGACCCAGAGGTGCAGCCATGGAGCCACCCTTCAGGCCCAGTACTTCCAGGCCACTGTGTCCCTCCCTTGTCAGACCCTACTCCTGACCAGATCTGGCCCAGACAGCACTCTTCAGTCTCACAATTTGGGGCTAGATTTTAGCAAATGCCACCATACACAGTGTGTGGAGGAAAAAACAGGTTATTAAAAACGTCCCATTTAGAAAAGGAATAAAGAGAAAGCACCCTGTCTGGGTTGCTGGCCTGAGCACATACTATGAGATGTACGGCCTGAAGGGAGGTGAGGCTGAGGGCTGGGCCCCAGTATCAGAGTGGTGACCAGCATCTGTGCCAGGGGACTGAGCTTCTTGGTTAGGACGTCTAGCAGCCCAGGTTCTGCCTTCTGGGAAGACTTCTGGGCACTTGGGCTGGAGGTGCCTCTGTTGGGGGCAGCCTGTGCATTCCAGGATGTTGAGCAGCCTCCCTGGCTTTTCCCCACTAGGTGCCAGGAGTGCCCCTTGCCCACCGTGACACCGGAAGTGTTTTCAAACATGGCCACACGTGCCTGCTCTGCTGCCAACCACTTCTCTCTGCATTCCAGCCCATGAGGCGGTGCCAGGGTGTCACCGGAGCCTGGGGGTCTGTCTCCCCCGACTCGTGAGACCAGGCAGACTGAGGTTAGAGGCTTGGGCCTTTTCTGGAGTCACAGGGAAGCCTGCTGATTAGCTCTCCCCCAGTCCCTTGTCCATTCGTGTGACCACAGGTGTTAGAAGTCGGGGAGGAGAGCTGGGCAGGAGGAGGACAGGCGGGATAATGGGTTTCTGCTGCCCCCTGGCGTCTCACTGTTCCCTGTCACCACGTGGCTCTCCCGTGCCGTCTGCATGTCGGCAGCAGAGTTCTAAGCTGTGCATCTCTCCCCCTTTTCCAGCTTTCCTAGCACGGGCACCGAGTGGTGGCCCAGCTTCCTGCTACGCTGCTTTGGTGGCTGAGCGAGGGGCTCGGAGCCCAGGGCTGATGCTACGACAGGCAACCTTAGAAGAAGGGGGGCGCCGTGGACAAGCTGTGCCAGGACTGTTACGGGGGCCTCCCCGGACACTGCGGTTTCCAGACCCTTGTGGGAATGAGGAAGCTGGAGAGAGGCCCAGAGGTTCCCCTCGGGGACCAGTTGTTTATGAGGAAACTGGAGGGCAGAATGGCCATGAGGACAGTGTGTCCGGGTCAGAGGTCACCCTGAATGCAGCCTCCACAGCCGATAGGAGAGGCCACTGGAAAGGACGGCCTTACCGATGCAGCACCTGCGACAGGAGCTTCAAATGCTATTCGGATGTGGTGAAACACCAGAGCATTCACTCTGGGGAGAAACCCTACGAGTGCAGCGACTGTGGGAAGGCCTTCATCCACAGCTCCCACGTCGTCAGGCACCAGCGCATTCACAACGGGGAGAGGCCTTACGTTTGTAAGGAGTGTGGGAAAGCCTTCAGCCAGAGCTTCAATCTCATTAGACACCAGAGAATCCACACGGGAGAGAAGCCCTACGAATGTGCTGAGTGTGGCAGGTCCTTCAGTCAGAGGTCAGATGCCATTAAGCACCAGAGAATTCACACTGGCGAGCGGCTGTATGAGTGCAGCGAGTGCGGGAAAACCTTCATCCATAGCTCAAACGTCGTCCGGCACCAGAGAATTCACCACGGAGAGAATCCTTACGAGTGCAAAGAGTGTGGGAAAGCCTTCAGCCAGAGCTCCAACCTCATTCAGCACCAGCGGGTCCACACTGGGGAGAAGCCCTATGCCTGCCAGGAGTGTGGGCGTGCCTTCAGCCGCAGCTCCTTCCTCAGTGAGCACCGGCGCATCCACACCGGGGAGAAGCCCTACGAGTGCAGCGAGTGCGGCCGCGCCTTCAGGGCCCTGTCGGGCTTCTTCCGGCACCAGAGGATCCACACTGGGGAGAAGCCTTTCCACTGTGCCAGGTGTGGCAGGGCCTTCCGCCTGAGCTTTCATCTTATCCAGCACCAGCGAGTTCACGGCACGGAGTGAGCCTGTTGGGGGGTGAACATGGAGTGGAAAATGGAGTAAATAAGATTGGAGTGTGGGTACAACACCCTTCACTTTTTGCCCACTCCCCCAGCTTTGTGTACTTCGCCCCACAGGAAGAGGATAAAACTGTCTTGCTGGTCTCCAAGCCTGCCCGTGGAGGCCTGCAGTTTGTCTGCCACCGCCTTGCCAGGAGCACCGGAAAGGAAAGAGGAGCCTTGGGGAAGGAGACGTGATGGCAACGTGTGCCTCGGAAGTTAATTTATTTCATTTTCACAGCACTGGGTTTTTTTCCTGAAGTATAATTTACATACAGTGGAACACATAAACCTTAAGTGTTTGGTTTTATGAGTTTCAACAGTACAATGTGCTTTGACCTTTACAACCACCACACTCTGAAGATGTAGACTATTTCCATCACCCCAGAAAGTCTCCTTATGCCCCTTCAAGTCAGCCCCTCATCCTGAGAGGCAACCAGTGATCTCGTTTCTGTCACTATAGTAGTTCTGCTTGTTCTAGAACGTTATATAAATAGTGATATAATTTATACTCTTTTATGTCTTTTTCCCTTTGCTTAATGTTTTTTGAGGTTTATCCATGTATCAGTAGGTTTTGGGGGTTCTTTCGAGTTTTTTTTTCAGTTTCATAGCTCTTTTGAAGAGTCAAGAATCACTTTCTACCCTGTATCAAAGCTATATGCTTATGTCTGTGTCTTTTATCAAAGTATGAGCCCCTGCAGCTAAAATTATTTTAGCACAGCCCCGGATACAGGATGTGCACTCCACAAAAAAATAAGTACATGAAATATGCAGGGGAGTTTATGAAAGACAGGCATAGAGGAGAGACCATAGGCTTGGCCGGAAGGAGGAGGTACTGGTTCACTTGTTTTCATGCCATTTCGGAGTATACAGAACTCTTCTCAGGCTCAGGAAGGTAGTATAAGATAAAACAAGTTTAAGATGTTTGTACTTCCAACAGACATTTCCTAAGCACTTAGCTGTCCAGGCTCTACGCCACTGTTGTAGGAAACACAAAGCCACTGTGATGGCTGCATTCAAGGACTGTAGGTAAAAGTCCAATAACAGAAGTATATAGAGGGAACTAGTGACACAGGGGGGCAGTAAACAAGACTGGGGCAAGGGAAAAACGGGGGTGAACACCCAGGGGAGGGGATTCCTGCGCAGATGGATTAAATGTGTACAAAGCAAAGGTCAGGGCACGCTAGTGGACTGTGAAGAGCATGAGAAGTGTGCTCACCCATAGGACCTTCCAGTTCGTAGCTGGGAGATCAGACAAAAAGTGTATGTAAAACAGTAGTCTAGGTGAGCTCACTGCTCATGATCCGATATTTCATATCACAGTACGGCAGTGTTATAGATACCTACACATGCTATTTGCCAGATAGAAAGCGACAGGTGTCTTTGTTGGGGATGATACTCTGTACATATCATAAAACTGCTGTAACAAACTGAGTGAGGTCATGTTATTGAAGGTTTACTGTAACGACTAAGACAAATCTGAGCAGTCACCTGGCCACAAGTCCTGGGGGTCCAGCTACAGGACCCAAATCCGTCCTAGTCAAGCTGTGGTTTGGTGCCACTTTGTGGGAACTATCTGCTCTAGTTTAACTACTGACTGAATTATTTGGGTCCTGTAGCTGGCTGGGACTTCCAAAATAGTAGCTCAGTTCTAGGGCTCTTGTTGGCACCTTGTTTCTTTCATGGTGTGAGCTTAGGCTACAGGGTTGCGCAGCCTGTAGGGGCAGAGTTGCCCACAGAGTGCATTCAGGCACCACAGCTATTGGGCTGCTGACTTGAGCCAAGGTAACATGGAAAGCTAAGCCTGGAGCTCCCATGCTAAGCCAAGGCCCAGGTTTGTGCCTCCCAGGTAGCTCTTTGGAGGAAAATTTTTCCTACTTAGACCCTGTAGTGTCCCTGATCATGAGATCAAAGCAATGAGCTTACAGAAATCACCAAGTACACAGGAAGGTGAGTCTCATTGACTGGGGGGTCTACAAAGTCAACAAAGAACAGATATAAAACCACAGAAACTGCAGATACTGAAATTGCCAGATAATGCAGGCAAGAGAGTAGTTACACATGAAGTGTTTGAAAAACCAGACACCTTCCCGCTAAAATCTGGACAAGACAAGGATGCCCGCTGTCACCATTTCTGTTCAACATAGACAGTACTGGAAGTCCTCGCCACAGCAGTCAGACAAGAAAAAGAAATAAAAGATCCAGATTACGAGGGAAGAGATAAATTGTCACTATATGCAGATGACATGATACTGTATACAGAAAGCCCTAAAGGCTCCACACAAAAACTACTAGAACTCATAAATTCAGCAGGGTAGCAGAATACAATATCAACATACAGGAACCTGTTGCTTTACACTAACAATGACATATTGGAAAGGGAAAGTAAAAAAAAAAAAAAAAAAAAATCCCTTTTAAGATCGCATCAAAAAAATAAACAAAAATACTTAGGAACAAACCTGACCAAGGAGGTGAAAGACTCATGCTGAGAACTATGAAACACTGATAAAGGAAACTGAGGATGATTTAAAATGGAAAGACATGCTTTTGGATTGGAAAAATTAATGTTATTAAAATGGCCACACTACGCAAAGCAATCTACAGATTTAATGTGATCCCTATCAAATTACCCATGACGTTTTTTCACAGAACTAGAATAAATAATCCTAAAATTTATACGGAACCATGAACGACCAGAATTGCCAAAGCAGTCCTGAGGAAAAAGAACAAAACAGGAGGCATAACCCTCCCAGACTTCAGACAATACTACAAAGCTACAGTAATCAAACAACATGGTATTGGCACAAAAACAGACATACGGATCACCAGAATAGAGAGCCCAGGAATAAACCCACACACCTACCATCAGTTAATCTTCGACAAGGGAGGCAGAAATATGCAATGTAGAAAAGACAGTCTCTTCAGCAAGTGGTGTCGGGAAAGTTGGACGGCTGCATGTAAATCAATGAAGTTAGAACACTCCCTCACACTATACACAAAAATAAACTCAAAATAGCTTAAAGACATATAAGACATGACAACATAAAACTCCTAGAAGAAAACACAGGCAAAACATTCTGACATAAATCATAGCAACGTTTTCTTAGGTCTCCCAAAGCAAAAGAAATAAAAGCAAAAATAAACAAATGGGACCTAATCAAACGTAAAAGCTTGAAAGCACAGCAAAGGAAACCATAAACAAAACAAAAAGACAACCTATGGAATGGGAGAAAATATTTGCAAATGTTGTGACTGACAAGGGCTTAATTTCCAAAATATACAAACAGCTCATCCAACTCAATTAACAGAAAAAATAAACAACTCAATCAAAAAATGGGCAGAAGACCTCAACAGACATTTCTCCAAAGAAGACACACAAATGGCCGACAGGCACATGAAAAGATGCTCAACGTCGCTAATTATATTAGAGAAATGCAAATCAAAACTACAATGAGGTAATACCTCACACTGGTCAGAATGACCATCATCAAAAAGTCTACAAATAATAAATACTGAAGAGGGTGTGGAGAAAAGGGAACCCTCCTACACTGTTGGTGGGCCTATAAACTGGCTTCCATACTATGGAAAACAGTATGGAAGTTCCTTTAAAAACTAAAAATAGAGTTACCATATGATCCAGAAATCCCACTCCTGGGCATGTATCTGGAGAAAACTAATTCCAAAGGATACATGCATCCCAATGTTCATAACAGCACTACTCACAATAGCTAAGACATCGAAGCAACCTAAATGTCCATCAGCAGGTGAATGGATAAAGGAGATGTGGTATTAGCTTGGCCAAAAAGTTCATCCAGGTTCTTCCATACATCTGAATAAACTTTTTGGCCAAACGAATATATATATCTATGTGTATATATGCACACATACACAATGGAATATTACTCAGCCATAAAAGAGAATGAGATAATGTCATTTGCAGCAACATGGGTGAACCTAGAGATTATCATACTAAGTGAAGTAAGTCAGGAAGAGAAAGCCAAATACCATATGATATCACTTACACGTGGAATCAAAAAAAAATATATATATATATACAAATGAACTTATTTACAAAACAGAAATAGACTCACAGACATAGAAAACAAACTTATGGTTACCGAAGTTGGGGAGATAAATTAGGAGTTTGGGATTAACATACACACCACTATATATAAAATAAACAACAAGGTCCTACTGTATAGCAGAGGGAACTGTATTCAATATCTTGTAATAAACTCTAATGAAAGATAATATGAAAAAATATATATGTATATATATATATATATAGATATATATATATAATGTAAATCCCTTTGCTATACACCAGAAATAAACACAGCATTGTAAATCAACAATACTTCAATTTTAAAAAAAGAATAAAAAAGAAGACAGACACAGTGACAAGAAAGCAGTAAGAGACTACCACTCATGAAAAGGCAGGCTTTTAAAGTAGAACTTTTAGAAATGAAAATTATAATCACTGAAATAGAATTCAATGGGTAGGTTAAGTAGCAGATTAGACACAGCTGAAGAAAGCATTAGTGTAGTGGAAGAAAAATGCAAGGAGGCCCAGAATACCACAGGGACGAGGAGATGGGAAACATGAAGGAAATGTTCAAAGATCTGTAGAAGATAATAAGGTCTGACGTAGATGTGACAAGAATCCCAGGAGGAGAGAGTGAAGGAGAGGAGATACAGCAAAAGCCTACACTGACCCCCATGAGTATGCAGATCCTCTCCCACAGGCCATCCAGGCAGAGAAACAACAGCCAACCCCATCTGGTGAAGATGAGTGTCTGCCTCCCCAGTTTTAACCTCAACCAGTCTCCCCGTAATCAGGCCAATGAAACAATCAATTAAAGGAGAGATTGTTGAAATTGTTATCTATGTCCTGGAAGTTCCAGCCATTCTCAAGACCCAGAATCAATATCTTCAGTGTTTAAGCCAGAGTGGACAACTGCCAACAAGTCGTGCCAACCTACAGCTGAGAATGGAGGGCCTGACTGCTTGGATGGACTTCTGCAACTTCTGGTGGCCCCTGTGCCACAATCACAGTACTGTGACTGCAATTTACACCCCACTCACAGTGTTCCAGCAAGGCTTCTCTGTATTTGCTGAAAAACATAAATTCACAGATGCAGGAAGTATAATGATATGAAACAGCACAAATAAAAATATATATTATATATATAATATATATATATAATATATAATTATATAATATAATATAAAATAATATAAGTTATATTAATATATAAAAGTAAAGTAAAATATAAATAAGTAAAATCTGAGGCAGTTCTTCATTAAGCAATTTTCACTGAAAGGACTTCTAAAATTTGTACTACAAAAAGAAAATTATTTCAGGGCTTCCCTGGTGGCACAGTGGTTGAGAGTCTGCCTGCCAATGCAGAGGACACAGGTTCGTGCCCCAGTCCGGGAAGATCCCACATGCCGCGGAGCGGCTAGGCCCATCAGCCATGGCCACTGAGCCTGTGTGTCTGGAGCCTGTGTTCCACAACAGGAGAGGCCACAACAGTGAGAGACCCGCATACCACAAAAAAAAAAAGAAAATAAGAAAAAATGATTTCAGAATGACAGCCTTCGATACAAGATGGAATTGGAGCAAAGAAGATCGATGTGAGTGTAAACACACACTGTGTGTGAGGACGTCCACTGGGCCCTGCACGGGTGCAGAAGGGACTTTCTAAGATCCTCCTTTGTTGGGAAGGGCTGTAACACACTTTATAATTTTAGACTTTAAATATGCATAGCATACTTTAAGCTTAATTACTAAATATAAACGGTGTATATGTTTCCAGTCCAATAGAAAAAAAATGCAATAATTTAAAATGAACAAAAACTTACTATATCAACTAAAAAATAAATAGGAAAAGAAAAATCTGAAAAAAACTAATCAGAGTAAGATGGTAGAAATCACCCAAATAGGTTCCTAATCACGGTAAACCTAACTAGATGCAATGTCCAGTTAAAACAGTAAGGTTGGCAGGAGGAGCCTGTAACTAAGAACCACAGTACCTGTGAAGACAAAGTAGGCAGAGGCAGGAGTCCACCAAGGGGCCAAGGGGCCTCCGGAGGTGAGACGCCCGCCAATTTGCTGTGCGAAGTTCTGGGAAGGCTCCGTGACTGGAGACGGCGGGTCTGCAGGGTCCTCACCAGAGAACAGGAACCATCTCGGAGAAACACCAAAGTCCTGCCATAAAGACCAACCTCGGTGGCAACCGCATTCAGCTGCTCCAGAGGCAGCAAGGCTCCCCTGGGTTCAGAATGTCCCCACCCCGTCCCCATCCCCATGGATGGAAGGCCAGCACCAGACAGCTGAGGAGGTTCTCGATGCACATGCGAGGTCAAACCAGAAAAGGAGCTTTTTACAAACTCAGAGGAAACAGAGATAGTGCAAGACACGTAGAAAAGGTGAGCGAGATGGTAGTTAGTAAATTCAACGAGATCAAGAAGGAACTGTGTCCACTAAAAGAGAACAGAATAGGGGACTTACTTGGTGGTCCAGCGGTTAGGACTCCACGCTTCCACTGCAGGTGGTACAGGTTCAATTCCTGGTCGAGGAACTAAGAGTCCGCATGCTGTGCACTGCAGAAAAAAAAGAGAGAGAACAGAATAGTATTTTAAAAGGAACGATTCAAAATAAGGAAACAAATCTTAAAAACGTGATAAGCAAAATTAAAAACATATCAGGGGGGACTTCCCCGGTGGTCCAGTGGTAAAGAATCTGCCTTCTAATGCAGGGGACGCGGGTTCGATCCCTGGTCGGGGAACTAAGATCCCACATGCTGCGAGGCAACTACGCCTACACGCCACAACTACTGAGCTCATGCGCCTCAACTAGAGCCCACGTGCCGCAAGCTACAGCGCCCACACACCCTGCAGCCTGTGCACCACAACCAGAGAAGAAACCCACACGCCACAACTAGAGAGAAACCCACGCGCCACAACTAGAGAGAAACCCACGCGCCACTAGAGAGAAACCCACGTGCCACAACTAGAGAGAAACCCACGCGCCACAACTAGAGAGAAACCCACGCGCCACAACTAGAGAGAAGCCCACGCGCCACAACTAGAGAGAAGCCCACGCGCCACAACTAGAGAGAAACCCACGCGCCACAACTAGAGAGAAACCCACGCGCCACAACTAGAGAGAAACCCACGCGCCACAACTAGAGAGAAACCCACGCGCCACAACTAGAGAGAAGCCCACGCGCCACAACTAGAGAGAAACCCACGCGCCACAACTAGAGAGAAACCCACGCGCCACAACCAGAGAGAAACCCACGCGCCACAACTAGAGAGAAGCCCACGCGCCACAACTAGAGAGAAGCCCACGCGCCACAACTAGAGAGAAGCCCACGCGCCACAACTAGAGAGAAGCCCACGCGCCACAACTAGAGAGAAGCCCACGCGCCACAACTAGAGAGAAGCCCACGCGCCACAACTAGAGAGAAGCCCACGCGCCACAACTAGAGAGAAGCCCACGCGCCACAACTAGAGAGAAGCCCACGCGCCACAACTAGAGAGAAGCCCACGCGCCACAACTAGAGAGAAACCCACGCGCCACAACTAGAGAGAAACCCACGCGCCACAACTAGAGAGAAGCCCACGCGCCACAACTAGAGAGAAACCCACGCGCCACAACCAGAGAAGAAACCCACGCGCCACAACTAGAGAGAAACCCACGCGCCACAACTAGAGAGAAACCCACGCGCCACAACTAGAGAGAAACCCACGCGCCACGCCTAGAGAGAAGCCCACGCGCCACAACTAGAGAGAAGCCCACGCGCCACAACTAGAGAGAAGCCCACGCGCCACAACTAGAGAGAAGCCCACGCGCCACAACTAGAGAGAAGCCCACGCGCCACAACTAGAGAGAAGCCCACGCGCCACAACTAGAGAGAAGCCCACGCGCCACAACTAGAGAGAAGCCCACGCGCCACAACTAGAGAGAAGCCCACGCGCCACAACTAGAGAGAAGCCCACGCGCCACAACTAGAGAGAAGCCCACGCGCCACAACTAGAGAGAAGCCCACGCGCCACAACTAGAGAGAAGCCCACGCGCCACAACTAGAGAGAAGCCCACGCGCCACAACTAGAGAGAAACCCACGCGCCACAACTAGAGAGAAACCCACGCGCCACAACCAGAGAAGAAACCCACGCACCACAACTAGAGAGAAACCCACACGCCACAACTAGAGAGAAACCCACACGCCACAACTAGAGAGAAACCCATGCGCCACGACGAAGAGCCCGCACGCCACAACCAAGACCCGACGCAGCCAAAAATACAACTTAAATAAATAAATCTAAAACACACACACACACACACACACACACAAATTAGAGAAACCCATGCGCCACAACGAAGAGCCCGCACGCCACAACCAAGACCCGACGCAGCCAAAAATACAACTTAAATAAATAAATAAATCTAAAACACACACACACACACACACACACACAAATTAGGGGACTTCCCTAGTGGCGCAGTGGTTAAGTCTCTGTGCTCCCAATGCAGGGGGGCCCGGGTTCGGTCCCTGGTCAGGGAACTAGATCCCACATGCATGCTGCAACTAAGGAGCCCTCGAGCTGCAACTAAGATCGGGTGCAACCAAATAAAAATAAATATTTTTTTAAAAAAATTAGACGGTTGAGAGGTAAAGTTGAGAAAATCTTTTTAAAAGAATAAAAAGACAAGGAGGTGGATGATAAGACAGAAAAATTAAGACTAACAGGAGTTCTAGGGGGGAGAAAAGGAAACAAAATGGTGAGAATGAAATTATCAGAGAAATAATCTTAACTTTCCCCCAGAACTAAGAGACATGAATCACCAGAGCGAAAGCCCCTCCCAGTACCCTCCACAAACAACAAAGGAAAATGATGCCGAGTCTCGTCGTGGAGAACACACGAGTATCAGTGACGCAGACCTCAGAGGCGGCAGGCCAGACGGCAGATCCCACGGAGCACTGGGAATCAGATCCCGGGGAACTTCCCAACAGCACGTCCCAAGTCGGAAGACAACGGAACAATGCTTTGAAAGTTACAACTGAAAATAATTTGCAACCTGTAAGTTTACACGTATGGAGTCGTGAGTCCAGTGTGACAGTCGGATGACAGTATTTTCAGACATGCAAACTGAAATTTTTTCACTGCTGTTCATGAAACTTTTTTTCCAGGAGGCCACAGAAAGAAGATCCCCTAACACACCAGGAGCTGGGAGACAGGGGTGGGTGGGGTCCGGTAAACAGGGAGTCCACTGCAGACAGTGGCGAGGGCCCAGAGAGCCCCAGGGGATGACAAGGATCTGCAGACTTGGGACCACTCAGTTTTCTACACTCCACGCTGTAGCCACGATTACTCACTTTTCCTTCCACACGAAACATGCCCGCCCCTAAGGCACCCGGAAGTCCCATCCAAAGGCTCTTCTCTGGTGAGTTTCACCTGGTCTGGGTGTAGATGAGATGCCTCTTGAGCCAGAGACCTATAAACTATAAAGAAAAATTATCTGCCCCCCCAACCTAGAATTTGAAAAAAGACACCTCCCAGCCCCTGCCCACCTCCAGCTCCAGGAGCCTGCAGGCAGACCGCAGGCCTGGCTGCGGCAGGGACGTCCCTCCCACCCCACATCAGTGACGCTCCCATCCATCCTCAGCCACGCCCATATGTCCCTGGCCACTGAGTGCCACACACCCACCCGAGATCTTTCCCTGTGACTCCGAAACCAGCCCCTGAGGGCCTGTGCGCCGCACCAGGTGGCCTGAGGGCACAGACACCACAGCTCCTGCTGGCCTGGAACTCAGGACAGCCCCACGTGCTGCCAGCTGCTCTCTCGGGGACACGTGGACTCCGCCCGCCCACCAGGGAGAGACAGGCTCAATGGGCACTCAGGGCCCCGCCGTCCCATCTGTCGAGGTTAACAGGTGCAGCGTCTCTGAGGGGGTCCCTGCCCGGTGCTGGGGCAGAGTTTGGGAGTGGGGAGGCATAGGCCTCTCACGGGACAGTCGGGCCCTCCCCAAGTCAGGGCCTGGGACCAGGCACGCAGCCACGCCAGCTCCCAGCCAGGCCAGGGGACACCTGATGGGGGAGGGGACACTTGAAAGCACCCGGCCGGGCATCAGCCACCTTCTGTGTGACGACACAAAAGACACTACTTTGTACAAAATTCCCCAATCTGCTTTAAAGGTGAAAAAAAATAAGTTCCGACGAGGCACAGAGACGCTCATTCAGAATTCAAAGTCTTCGCCTGCCATGTCGAGAGCCCAGGCGAACTTCTCCCTCTGTGTCTTGTTGTAGATCTTCTCCACGGGCACCCCAAACCTCTTACACCTGCCAAGAGGAGACCGGGGTTCTTGGGAGGAGCGGGACAGAGGTCAGGACACCAGGCTACCCAACCTGTTCCTCCTGGGCACAGCACCCACGGCACGGCCACCAGCCCAGGGCAGCAGGGAGGAGGCCGTGTCCCCCAGTGCAGCCCAGCTGTCCTCCGAGTGGGGTGCTCTGGGGACGCTTACAGGGCACACAGGCGACCCAGTCACCCCACCCCCAGTGGGCAGGCTGGGCTCTCTGTGGCTGGTATGCAGCTTGGGGTCCCACCCCAGCGTTCCACTGCCCCAGAGCTCTCGGGCAGAGAGGACCAGTGACCCAGGACTCAGCATTAAACACACCAGCCAGTCGGGTCCCATCACAGGAAGGACCTGTGCTGACCACAGGGCCCAGGGGACTGAACTGGGGCCACTCAGGGGTCCAGTCCCCTCCTCGAGGCCATGAGTGGGCACGGCGGCCTGGGCCCACACACCAGGCGACACCGAGCTGCTCCTCCAGTCTCTCCAGCAGCCGTCCCCTCTTCTCCAGGAAGCTGGCGAGAGAAGGAGGGGCACAAGCCCCCATGCTGGCACCACCCAGCTCCACTCAGGCCAGGCAAGCCCAGTGACGGGGGAGTCCCAGGAGGCTGGAACCCCCTGGGCACAAAGCAGGCACCATCCATCCAGACCTGACCTCACAGGAAGCACCCGAAGGCCACAAGCAAACAGAAAGGGGGCAAAGGACAGAATCAGATACAAAAGCCTTTTCACACCTGTGAAAGATGCTCAGTCCTGATCCCTACTGTCTTAGAGAAAAGCTGATTTATCAAGGCAGGACCCTCCTTTCACCCTCCACACGCCATTCCTGAGACGCCAGACAGGGCACCCTGCAGAGGACACGGGACAGGCACAGCCATGACATCCACGTGCACGTGAACTTTGACCCCAGTCCTTGTTCCGGGAACTCCGGCTCTGAACCCACCTGGACACGTGTGGAAGGACCGCAGGTGGAGGAAACGCCACTCTCAGAGGCTGAGCGGCCCCGACAGGCACTACAGCGGAGCGTGTGAGGCGGGATCTCTCCCCAGGCTGTGCACAAGGGTGGGCCGCAGCCACAGGCACCACTCTGCAGTGGCCACCAGGGCACCAACCGAACGCCAGGGTGCCAGCGGCCAACGGCAGGTGGCTGCTGATGCCACCAAGAGGGGAGGGGCGGGGGGCGCACGCAAGTCCTCCTGGAGGACACAGGAGGCTTCCCAGCAGCTGCCTCTGAACATGAATACCCTTCGGTCTAATGGCCGGACATTCTCACACACTCACCCCACGACTAAGAAGCACCTGCCTGCACCTGAGGAATCTTTCATGCTTTCACAGCCACAGCAGCCGCGAATAAGAGGGAGCACCCCGCTAGAAACCAGGAAGGTGAGGGAAACCACAGACGACCGTGTCCTGGTGGGGCAGACCAGCTCCCGGGAGACATGCCACCAGTGCTGACGCGACGGGGAACACAGGCAAAGCGATTACTCAGCCATTTTAAAACTTCCCACAAAGAACAGCCCAAGCCCAGAGGCGTTCACTGGTGAATTCTACCAAATGGTTAAAGAAGAATTAACGCCAACGCTTCACAAACTTTCACAAAACAGAAGAGGAGAGACCGCTTCCCATGTCCCTCCGAGACCAGCGTCACCCCGACACTGAACCAAAGACGTCACTGGAAAGCCACACACCATTATCCGGTGTAAATACAGAAGCAAAAATCCTCGTCACGACAACAGCAAGCCTAATCCAGGATGCATAAAAGAGATTCTGCACCACGAGCGAACAGGATTTATCCCTGGGATGCAAGAACGTGACACCCGAAATCCAACTAGTGCAACACAGCATCGTCTCAGCAGATACAGAAAAATCATCGGACAAAATCCAGCACCTTCCAGGAAAAAAACAAACCTCGACAAAAGCAACAGAGGGCACGTCCTCACCTTGATAAAAGCACCTAAGAAAACCCACAGCTGACGTCCTCCTCAGCAGTCAGAGCTCGGCCCGTGAGGTGGCAACAAGACGAGGGGTCCACACACACCACCTGCCCTCAATCTGCGCTGGAGGTTCCAGCCAGAGCACCAGGCAGACGAAGAAGTAAAAGGCGTCCGGGCTGGAAAGGAAGACGCAAACTGTCTGCTTGAGGACGACGTGATCTCAAACCCGAAGGGATCCGCCAAGAAACTGCTAAGGCTAACAGGCGAGTTCAGTGGGGTGCAGGGTGTGAGGCCAACCCACACGCATCAACTCTACTTCTGTGTGGTCTGCAGAGGACGAGTCAACACAGCAGGCCCGACCAACCCTGGAGAGAAAGGCCTGCCTACGAGGCTGGATGTCGGGAGGGCGCCCACGCCCCTAACCAGTAAGAAGAGAGAGGCTCACGGAGCCCGAAGTTGTGTACCGACGGTACAGGTCGCTGAACTCCCGCTTTCCTCCGGAGTCTGGAAGGTCGGGATGTGCCAGGCAGAGGGTGCCCACGTGACCTTTCACTGCACGAGTCACAGCCGTGACCGTGCGGGGTCCTGTGAGTCCTACGGAATCACTGAACCTACAGGTGGTCTGGGGAGTCAGCGGGAAAGTGGGATTCGCTGGCACTGTGACCCATGAAACACGGCACGAGCTCTGTTCTGGAAAGGAAGGACGAAGGGCTGGGGCAGGACACGCCCCTGGTCCCTGAGTGGCCCAGAGTCTCGCTCAGTGTGCCACAGCAGGAGAGCTGCTGCGTGCTGTGAGAAGGCGGGCCTGGAGGTGACAGGTCCAACCCCAGCTGACTGGGCTCAGATCCTCAGGCTGCTTTTGACCACCACGGCTGAAGTGAGGGGCGAAAATACAGCTCAGGTGATGCCTGGGCTTCTGTTCTCCAGGTGGGAGAAAGGACCCAAAGATTCCCAAAACTGAGCTCTGGATCGGCCAAAAATGTTAGAAGTTTACACGGCTCTCCCCTCCAAGCAGAAAAGCCTGGAACAAAGTTTTAGAAAAGACTGCTGCTCTCCCCGCTCCCTCCCCAACCCCCATTCCAGCTGGGATCTTCCCAGGCAGCTGTAATGTCAACCCTGTAAAGGTTTACCTGCTAGGGATTTGAAAAAATCAGCAGTAAGAAAAAGCAGGACAGGGACTTCCCTGGTGGTCCAGTGCGTAAGACTCTGTGCTCCCAGTTGCAGGGGGCCCGGTTCCATCCCTGGTCAGGGAACTAGATCCCGCATGCGTGCCACAACTAATGAAGATCCCGCATGCCACAACTAAGACCCGGAGCAGCCTAAATAAATTACTTAATATTAAAAAGAAAAAAAGAAAAACAGTACAGTTCTTGCAGTGGCTCTGTATTTTGTGGCTACCGCATCTGGACGCAGAGTAAAAAGCTGACACAAAATGTGAAATGGCTGGAACTTCCCTGGCGGTCCAGTGGTTAAGACTCCGCGCTTCCACTGGTCGGGGAACTAAGATCCCACACACCGCACGGCACGGCCAAAAGAAGAAGGAAAATCCATGTAACTTCATAAATGCCAGAGGAATCGTCCCAATCAGAAAGGATGCACAGGAAAAGTGTCAAGGGGACTCAACAGCCGTGCTCTGCAGCCTGTGGGAGGGTTAGAATTCAAACTGAGTGCAGCAAACACATCTCCATAAACGAGGGTTTCTTACTCTGAGTTTGCCTATTCACATCTCTGGGGAAGGAGTCCATGTGAGGAAGGGGGTTCTCCCGAGAGGGAGACACGTCCTGGAGTCTGGAGAGCTGGGTGGATTTCTAACGAGCTCTCGTGAGATGGGACCCAGGCTGGTGACCCGGCCTGATGTGTGCCCTTTGGAGCAGATCAACTTCTAACCTCCGGATGGACAAGCGACGGAGGGCTCAGGGAAGCCTTGTGACTTGCACTTGCGGCGTCTCCACTTTGCTGCTGCAGGAAAGCGACCGGTCCGCTGGGAATCTCGGGTCTTGCTGCCTGGGCCCGACTCTAGGCAGAAACCCAGCACCGTCTGCAGCAGGAGAGCGAGTGGGACGGAGGCTCCAGGACTGGACCTCAGACCCCAGGGTTTTTGCAGATTTAGGACACCCCTTCGTGGGACCCTAACCATGCAGACATAGCTGCTGGCTGGACCGTGGGCTCGCCTGCAGAGGCCCCCAGGAAAAGGCCCGTTTTTCGGGCGGGGCAGTCAGAAGTCAAGTGCGCCGGGCCGTGTGTCTGATGCAGAGACTGCCCGCGGCCCAGGCTGTGGATCCCGCACGTGTGCCAGCGGGGGGCGGGGGGGCACATCACAGGGACAGCCGCCCCAGGGATGCCTCGGCGCTCCACCTGAGACTCTCCAGGTAATGGCAGCCCGTAGCAGGGGAGGGGGCTGCCCCGGCACACAGCCCAGCGGGGCAGGTGGACCCCCAGGTGCAGCCCATCTTGTCTCTGCTGCTCACTGGATCAGCAGGAGGCTACAGCCGTACACACGCAGACATTACATGAACATGAGAACCTCTGTGAAAAATCCAGCGTCCGTCCCACCAGCGCCTGGATGTGGTGTGTCTTTCTGGCCCAGATGCATACAAACGTTTCTCTGTGGCAACACTTCTGCCCCTTGTGCACAAAACCCAGATGAAAGGTCTGGGAAAGAAAGCAATGCAGAGTTATGATGACTGACCACGAACATGATTTTGTAACAACGAGGGGGAGCACTCCTGAGATCCTGGTCCCTGGGGAGGAGGGCGGAAGCGCCGGCTCTGAGCCCAGGGAGTGGGAATGAGCCGTGTGCAGTGGCCCGCGGGCCTGAGAACCGTCCGTGTGTCCTGACACTGTGAGGGATCTCAGCTCAATGCCGAGTCCTGGCAGTCCTCCTGGTGAATCACTGAACCTGTGGGTGGGCTCGGGGACATGCAACAAAGCCAGCAGTGAACAACCCAAAAGTGAAATTAAGAAAACAATTCCATTTACAACAGCAACGAAAATAAAACACTTTCAAATAAACTTAACCCCCAGAAGTGCAAAACTTGTCCTCCAAAACTTTGCTAAAAGAAATAAAAGAAGAACGATACATCTAAGAAGACACCCCAGTGCTCACAGGCTGGAAGGCTTGGCCTTGTTAAGAAGGTGGTACTTCCCAAATTGACCTACAGCGTCACCGCACCCCAATCAAAATCCAGGCTGACTTCCCTGCAGAAAGTGACCAGCCAACCCTCAAATTCATCTGGATTTTCAAGGGACCCTGAATAGCCAAAACAATCTTTAATGAGAAAACCAAACTGGAGCTCACACTTCCTGATTTCAAACTTCCAGGAATCAAGACTGAGTGGTACTGGCAGGAAGACAGACAGACAGATGAACGTGAACAGAACAGAGCCCAGAAACACCTGCCATCAGCTGATCTTCCACAAGGTGTCAAGACCATTCAGCTGTTGGGAGTGGAGCTGGGAAAACCGGGTCCACGTGAGCAAAAAGGAAGTGGAATCCTTACCTCACACCATGTACAAAAAATAACTCAAAATGATCAACTACCTAAACGCAAACACTGAAACTATAAAACTCTTACAAGAAAACCTAGAAATGCATCTTTATGACCTCGGGTCAGGCAAAGCCTTATTAGACATGATACCTAAAGAATAAGCAACGAAAACTAGACTTATCAAGATTTTTGTGCTTTAAAGCACACTACCAAGAGAGTAAAAAGACAACACACAGAATGGGAGAGAGTCTTTTCAAATCATATATTTGAGGACTTCCCTGGTGGTCCGGTGGTTAGGACTCCACGCTTCCACTGCAGGGGGCGCAGGTTCAATCCCTGGTTGGGGAAGTTCCGCATACCACGTGGCGCGGCCAAAAAAAAAAAAAAAAATCATATATTTGAAAAGGTACTCGTATCTGGAGTGAATAATGAGCTCTTGTAACTCAACAGTAAAAAAAACAAAGAACTCAACTGAAAAACGGAAAAAGGACTGAACAGACATTTCTCCAAAGACCACACACAAACGCCCAGTAAGCAGAGAACAGAGCCTCACCCGTCGTCAGCCAGCGGCGAAGCGCAAAGCAAACCCACATCCGCTGGACTGTAACCAAAACGAGGGAAGACAAGAACGGTGCCAGCGAGGATGTGGAGAAACTGGGGCCCAGCGCACGGCCGGTGAGAACATGAGCGCGCTGGACAGCAGGTGGCGCTTTCTTAAAACGCTAAACCTTGGCGCTACAGAGTAACCCGACAATTCTACGACGAAAGCCACACAGTGGAAACACCCAAACGTCCAGACACATGGACAGTAAAACGTGGTCTGGCCACACAGGGAATATTCGGCGACTGAAGCACTGACGGGCTGCAACGCGGGTGGACCTCAGCAACATTACGCTAAACGAAAAAGGCCAGACAAGGTCCACAGATGGTGGGATTCCATTCGTGCGAATGTCCAGGGGCTGGGGGAGGGGAGGGGGCTTGTTTGCAGTGATGGAGACGCTCTACAATGTACGGTGACGATGGCTGCGCAGCTCTGTGAACGGGCCGGAACCGCTCGCCCGCAGCCCAGAGCCGAGAGCCTCTGAAGGAGAGAACCGCGTGGCCCAGAGCTCGGGTGCCCGAGTCCAGGCGCTTCTCCTCTGCACTTCCGCACCGCTTCACGTTTTGGCGCAAATATAGTTTGTATCTTTTGAATCAGAAAATACGATTGAAAAGAAAACCAGAGAACTGGTGAAGACAAAAGCAGGCTCACTGCCAACCCCACGACTGGGACGGGCCGAGGCCTCCGGACACTTGCCTCTTGGACCTGCCGTCCCCTCTGCATCTGTGCTCGGCCCTTGCCTTCTTCAGCTCTGCCTTGGCCTCGGCCACCTGCTTCTTCTTCGCTTCAATCTGCAAAGAAGAGGGGCCCAGTCAGGGCAGCTCCTGCCTACCCTAGTCCAGCCCCAGGGACCACCGTCCACAGCCTGCAGGCCCTATGCCCTGCAAGGGCCCAGCTGACCAGGTCCCCTGGGTACCCGTCTGCCCATTCAGGGTGCTGGAGCGCTGGTCCTGACTGGTCACTCTGTGGCCAGGGGACAGGGTGAGGCCAAGCGGCCCCAGACATACCACCTGCTCCAGCCAGACCCGGACCCCTGCTCCGCTGACCTCCCTCCTGGGCTAGAGGCCCTTCCACACCAGAAGGCCACGCAGGATGGCCTCTGGCCCTCCCTTAGCCAGCTCCCTCCTGGTCAGCACCTGGCCCCGGGCAGCCCTGATGTGCCCAAGCCCCTCCGAGGGCCATGCGCTCCCAGGGAGGGAAGAGGAGGGGAGCCGCGCAGTCGCCCCAGAGGCCCTCCCGCCGTGCCCGCCGCGCGCCTTCGACCGAAGCGTCTGCATCGACTTCTCGAAGGTCTTGGGAGTTGCCCGCTGATGGTTGCAGAGAACGGCAGCGGCCCGAGATGCTCGGTTGTAAGACAGAATCTTAGCGGCTACGCTGTCTTCAGCTAGAAAACAGGAATCTGTTACGCAGCGGCAGCCACAGGACAACAGCCGCTGCCGCCCCGAGGAAGGACCTCACAGGACAGGACTCAGGGTCCGCACCTAGTCCAAGGGCCTCCCAACAGAGGCAGAGAAGAGGTCTCCCCAGAGCCCCCCCGAGAGCATCAGGCCCACGTCCAAGAGCCCCCGCTGGGGGTGGGAGTGGCAGGAAGACGGTTCCCGCACACAATGGGGGGACACGCAGAGCTGGACAGGCGCTTCAAAACCGACTCTGCCGAGGAGCAGACACAGAGACTGGGCAGGGGGCCTGACCGTGCGGGTGGCCCTGCGGGGATGGCTCGGCCTGGGGACCTACACATCCCTGGCCCGTCCCCGCAGGCCAGGGGAGCTCCACTCTGCCCTGGACACCGGCCACAAGGCATCCCGTACCAACCCAGCAGCTGGGCACCAGCCCACAAGCGGGCGCCCTGTCCCCACACCAGGGACTCTCACCTCTGGTCAGCACTCTCAGCTGGCCCTGCAGGGTGAGGCTGGCGTTGCAGGTCCGGAACACCTTGGCCGTCAGGCCATCCATCAGGTCCTGCAGGTGCGTGTTCAGACTGGCGGTCTGAACACGGGGAAGAAGGTGGGTCTCAAAACGTGGTCTCCTCTGGGGACAGTTTCATAGCACTCTTCCCAGCCCCCCCAACACCTTTGGGTGGAAGGAAGCTGGTGGTTAGACAGACGGCCCTCAGCCTTCTCGTGCAAGAGAACGTGCCAGTCGGCGCTCGCGCTCGCCCCGTGGCGTCAGCCTGGCCCTTCTGGACACAGACAGGGCGAGCCGCGCTGCAGCCCTGGGTCACCTCATCAGCACCGCTCTGAGCCCCCCAGGCTTACGGTCAGTCTGTCCAAAAGATCGTCCCCAGGGCCTTCGTCCTCCATGAACACCTGCAGATTCTCGTACACCTGCGGCAGAGAGAAGAAGCCTTCACAAAGACCCCCTCGTGCCCCGGCCAGGAGGAAGCCTCCTGGGGCCAAGGAGATGGAGGTAAACGAGGGGCGCGAAGGGCCAAATGTGCAGCAGAACTGGGAGATCAGCAGACTGGGTTTCTCCCAGGGAGCAGTCAGCACCACCGCAGGGTCACGTGCCACGTGTCCAGGCTGCTGTCCGTCGTGAGGCTGGCGCCGTCCCCTCACAATGCACACCCTGGCTCCTTCCTCCGTCACCCACGCCGGGTCCCTCCAGGTGGCCCCACGTCCACAGTCAGACTCGTCTGACACCACAGCGCCTCAGAGGACCTTCAAGGTCCCTTTGTCCAATTTCCCTCCACCCTCCCTTTCCTTTCCGTCCTTCTAAGGGAGCGCAAACGTTCTCCCGGCTTGTGTCGGCCTGGGCCTGTCTCTCCATGCAGCTCTGTGTGTGCCCCACGGGGCTGGACACCAGGTGCCCAGCTCCAGAGTGAACGGAACAGCCCCCGCTCTCGGCACCGCGACCCCCGAGTCCCCCGACTCCTGACTGGGCTAGTGCCTTAGGAAAGTGGCCCCAGCGCTCCCTCGCCCTCTGCCCCGTGAGGACAGTAAGAAAGCACGGCCACGCCAGGAAGGGGCCTCACCGGCTCACAGCCCCCGACTCCAGCCTCCAGACCAGGAGACGGAAACACTGTTAGCGAGGTGCCAAGGCCAGGTACTTTATCAGAGCGGCCTGAACTGAGATACATGGTGATTATCTTGTTACTAAAACCCCTTCTCCTGCCCCAAGGAAAGCCTCTCCCTTTCTTCACCTGTGGCTCCCCACCAATTCATGCCCTGGAACAGATTTCAGATGCCTGGGCGCGCTGTGCAGCCCCTCCCGAGTGGGTGTTTCTCTGTCACCCTCGACGGTCTCCCCACACTTCCCTTTCTGTGTTCGGGCAGCCATGTCTGTGTAAGGTGTGGGTAAGTTGCAGGTGGTCAGTGTTGGGTCTGCTCTCGTTGCTGTGACACGGGGCCCACCCGGACGGAGGCCAGGGCGACTGACACTCTAGGGCTCGTCACTCCAGAAGGAGTGGAAATCCTGATTTCCCATCAGAGCCCTCTGCAAACCAGAGACTTAACCCCCCACGCCCCCCCGCCAACTTCATCCGTCCCTCCATCGGCAGGGGCGAGGCCAGGCGCTGTGGGCATGGCCGTCAGCCAGCAGGCTCAACCCCTGAAGCTCATCGTTCACAGAGGGGAGACCGGGGACACCGCCAGAGTGACCACAGCGAGCTGCATGCCCAGCGGCCAGAAGACCCTTCCCAGGTGCGTTGGGGTGAACAGTGTCCCCCGCAAATTCACGTCCTTCCCAAAACTTCAAAACGTGACCTTTTTCACAAATAGGGTCTTTGCAGATGCAATGAGTCAAGACGAGGTCACAGTGTGGGGGGGCAACTCCAACAGGACTGTGTCCTCACAAGAGAGACAGACACGCGGGGACAACGGAGGCAGAGCTGCACTGCCGCAGCCTCGAGCCAACGCGCAAAGATGCACGGGCACCTCCAGAGGCCAGGGGGCCTGGAAGGTTTCTCTCCAGAGCCGCAGAGGGCGCACGGCCCTGCCAACACCCTGCTCTTGGAATCCTGGCCTCTAGAATGCCACCCTAACCCACCAGGAGAGCAATGGCGGCGCTGGCGCCTTGGAGGGCAGGTCCAGTTCAGCCTACGGGCGTTCGGCCTTGCCACCAAGCCTGACGGGACAGGCAAATGGGCTTCGTGGCCCTGCGCCCTCCCAATGCTCCCCAAAAGAGAGCGCCCAGATCTCAGGGGCGAGCGTGGGGCACGACCCACCGCCCACACCAGGCGCTCACCAGCTTCTCCACCGGCACTTTGTTGTAGTAGCGGATCGAGTCCTTTCCCAGGAAGTCGAATTCCACGACGTACGGGCAGCCATCGGCCTCTGGGTGCAGCTGGACGTGTTCCACGCGCAGGGAGCAGCAGCAGCCCACCGTGTCAGCCGTCTCGCCCTCCTCCTTCTCATGCCCGGCTCGCAGCGCCAGCTGAGCGGACGGGGCCCATCAGGGCGTGGTGCACACACACAGGGGCACAGACAGACACGCCCCTCAGGCACACAACATACAGACGGGCGCACACACGTACGCACTCAGGCACACACCCACCCCTCCACCTGCCCGAGGCTCCGGCTCAGGACACACGAGCCCCACGGTTCCCCCAGCTGCCCATCCAACCAGGTCTTTGCAACCGACTGGAGCATCTGTGAACAGCAGGCGGGAAAGCCTGGAACCATCCGCACCTTGTCAATGAAATAAAGGGCCACGGCGCGTTGTCTCGCCTTCATTTCTTGGGACTTCCACTCGGCCCGGTACTGAGAACGGATCTCGCCCACAACTCCTTTCAAGCGCCGAGCCACTTCATACTTCTCCCGGTCTCTCTCCCCCTAACGAAGGGAGCAAGTAGCAGAGAGAACCCTGGTGATCCCTTCAAACAGGCAACTGCCGACCCCCCTCCCGGGCCCGCTCTCACCCGCTCGGCTCAGGGCCGCAGAGCAGACTCCAAACTCCGCGAAATTTAAAGACAGTGTAAATCTAAATCCCTTGCTTTTGAAGACAAACGGCCGCTGGACATGGTACCACTTCAAAACTGGCCTGCTAACACCCACGACCTCAGGGACTCCCTGCCGAAGCGGCCCGGCCCAGCCGGGGGCAGCAGGTCAGAGCCGCTCACCTTCAGCTTGGAGCTGGGGTTCAACATGACGTACTTGATGGAGTTCTGCACGTCCTCTGTCCACGCCACCAGCCACGTGACTGTGCGGTCGCACCGCACCTGCTTCCACCGGTGACCTACCGGAGGCTCGGGTACTTCGGAGTCCCTGCAGCAGGAGAGTGACCCAGACCCGACAACGTGAGACCCTGCTCCCCGAAACACCGGCCAAACGCCGCCGCCTCCTGCGACTGCGCCGGCACTGCAGGTGCCTCCTCGCCCAGGCCACACCCTCACGTCGCAGCCTCTGTGTCGCCAGGCGTGTGAGGGGCTCACTCAGAGCTGCTGCTCCCACACGTGAACCGGGACGGCCACCCCCAAGGCCACACACGTTGCCAGCTCAGCAGCCCCACGGGACACGAGCCACCGCTGGGCTCCTGATGGGCCCGGGCTCCCAGGATGCTTCTGCCAACCCGGCTCGGCCGCGGTCCACGCGGCGGAGGGACAGAAGCTCCTACTGGAGCGTGGCCCGCAAGTTCCAAACGCTCACGTGTTACCAGACCATCTCGATCACCTCAACTACGGAAAACTGTGTTGGAAGGACATGGACACGCTCTCTTGGTGGAGTGAAACCTCAAGCAGGGGGCAGAGTGACAAGAGCTGGTTCAGCAAACAGCACGTGGGCTGCCGCAGAGCGTCCATCTGTGGGGAAGGTGCCCTCCCGCCCGGCCCACAGAGCCTGGAGTGACGGAGACACACCCTGCATCGGGCCCCACTCCCCCGGGTGAGAGGCAGGACCAAACACCACCACCACCACCACCCCCGCCCCGCGCACACATGCCGCAGTTGATGGTCACGTCCTCCGCAGGACCCTCCTCTTCAGCATCCCCATCTTGGGGTGGTCGCCGCGGCCCCGGAACAACCCAGGGGGCTCGGTCTTGAAATTGCCGACCTTCTCTCGGTGCCCGTCTAAGATACAGTAGCCAAACTCTTGCTGAAGTTTTTTCGCCTCTTCTTTGAGCTTCTGCATTCATAGAACAGCGTGTAGGCATCAGTGGTGAAGAGACAGGACGAGACTGGTGCCCACGTTTGCCGGGTGCACAAGCCTCGACAGGGCCCCTTCACTGCTGCGGGACCCCAGGAGGCCCAGCGAGGCAGGCAGGCCGAGTGCAGGGCGGGGCGCCCACCCCCCAGCTCCCGGCTGCAGCTGTGCTGGTCCACCGTCACCACGGAGCATGAACTACGGAGCCACTAGTTCACACGGCGGGGTCACTGTCCCCCGTGCTCTGGGTGGACGGAGCACTTTTTAAATGTGTTTAGGGGCACGTTAACTCAAAAGTGTCTGAGAATAACGGAGCGGAATCAGAGGCCCCTTCACCACACCCTGCTGGGGTCTCGTCTAGAAGAATCACACAGGAACGGCTTTTGTGAGAGGAGGGGGTCGTCTTCTGCATACCAGCAGCCTCCCACGCAAGGCCCCAGGGGCCCACGCCAGACTGAGCCCCCGAGCAGCCCGACCTGCTTCTCCTCCTTGGGCAGGGCCTTCCGGGCGGCGGTCTTGTCCACAAAGTATCCGTGGATTTCCGTGAAGTCACACTTGTCCAGATGCTTGATTACTTTCCTCTCTTCTGCTGTCATTTCCTGCCCCAAAATCAGACACGTGTTCTCAACATCCAACAGGCAACGGTCCCAGGGGCAGCAGGGACCCTCCCCCACCGCGGCAGGGGTCCCACTCCACAGGGAACGCTGACATCCCAGAAGCAGGAGGAGCAGACTCCGGGCAAAGACACCAAGGCCACCCCGACCCGCAGCCTCTGCAGTTGTCCCCCAAAGAGAGCCTTTTCAGGCAGGTGGCCCAGGTGTGCAGGTGGACAGGCGGGGAGCTGAGGCCCCAGTGCTTCCTCCTAGCGGCCTTCGGAGTTGGGCCACGTGGCCGCATCTGAAGAACCGCCCCCTCTGGCTGCTGCGTGGACCGTGCATGGCACTAGGGGCCCCTCACTCACCACCAGGGAAGCCGGCCCAGCGCCCCCTGCGCGGCGGAACACACACGTGCTTGGTGGTCCCTAGTCCAGCCACACACACACACACACAGCCCACAGCCCCACCAACCCCCAGGTCCCCGCAGGGGTAGGTGTGAGACCGCACCACACCCTGTGGCAGAACCCAGGCGCCCGCCAGCCGGGAAGGGGACACAGGCGGCGCGGGTGTCCTGCCCAAGGCAGCCGGAAGGAGGTCTGGGGTGCGCTTTCTGAGGGCGGAGTCCACAGGTGTAGCCAAGATGAGTGCACATGCGCACAGAACCCAGTTTTGTTTCTTTTAATGAGAAAAAAAAAAGCAACCAGCACCTTATCTTCAGATAGCTTGCCAACGAGTATCTCTGTTTCCTAGGGGCCAGAAAATGCCACTCCTGGCACCCCACAACCTCCCTTTCCTAGGGATTCCAAGCTCGGCTCTGCCTGGCCTTCCAGCCACTGGAGAGAAGTGAGGGTGGGCAAGCATCTGACAGCAGCAGGCCGACACCAAGAGACCGCGGCCGCACAGCACGTACCTTCCGCCAGTCACTAAGGAAGTTGTTTTGGAAAACTTCTTTTGTTGTATATTCGTGATCCAGCATTTTCCCATAAAACGTGGCAACCTCCTCAGCTGCTAGGCTCAAGTCCCTGGGCTTCCCTGGAGACACCGGAAGACACACTGATTTAGGGAGCCGACCCACAACGTCCTGCCCCTTAAGTCACGCTTGGTTACACACGTCGTATTGTATCGTAACACAGCCGACGTTTTTAGTTCAAGAGAAGGCTCTACATTTAAGAAGACAAGCACAGCCACGCACAGGTGTGGCTTAAGCATCCTGGAGCACAGGCCAGGCCTCTGTAGAGGCGTCAGCGGCCAGAATCGCTCACGCTTATACTGCTTTAATGATTTATTTTGCTGCTACGCTTACATGGAAATTTACAGTTGAAAAACAGGAGAAGGGGCTTCCCTGGTGGCACAGTGGTGGGGAGTCCGCCTGCCAACGCAGGGAACGTGGGTTCCCGCTCCGGTCCGGGAGGATCCCACATGCCACAGAGCGGCTGGGCCCGTGAGCCATGGCCGCTGAGCCTGCGCGTCTGGAGCCTGTGCTCCGCAACGGGAGAGGCCACAACAGTGAGAGGCCCGCATACCGCAAAAAAAAATAGAAAAACACGAGAAGTTTTAGGACACACATCGCCACGTAACGCAAAAGTAAGACAAAGGTTAGGGCTCCGAAGCAGAAAGATGTGAATAACTGTAGCAGCTGCAACCTTTTAAACACCCTCCCATCTGCCCAATGACTTCCGACATTTTACTCCAAGAATCAGTATGAGAGACGGCTCAGCGGAGGGCAGGGACGCAGCACAGCAGCGCGAAGGCCGGCAGGGGCTTCACCACGGAGTTCTCTCGACTGTTGTGTATGTTTGAAGATTTTTATCACAAACGTTGGAAAAACAAATATACGTTACTTTGATAGTAAGCAAAAGGCACTTGGGATAAAACAGCACAATTCTTCCCAAAACCAGCTTCTTGGGAGGACAGAGAACTAGCTGAGCAGCCAAAGCCCGAGGGGCTCAGCTCCTGCCCTGTGAGCGCCCCCCTCCCCAAGTCTGGGCCGCCCAGGTGCCCACGAGGCACAGGGCGGGCTCTGACAGTCACGGAATCTAGTCTAGCTCGGAAAAGCAGATTCTAAACCAACACCCACGTCGATGGAGTCGCGGTGAACAAAGAAAAAGCGTGGCTGTGTGTGCTGGCCGAGTGTCCCCCAGGGACAGGCACGTGTGACCCAGCAGGAGCCCACGGGGTCACCAGATCCCCCAAGGAGGCAAGCACTACAAGAGCCCCAGCGAGAGAGGAGGGGAAGGAGGGGAGGCAGTCCTTCCTGCCGTCCACAAAGGCCTCCCTGTGGCAGCGCCTGGCAGGAGCCGGGACGACTTGCCAGCGACCAAGGCTGGCCTGTGTGCAGTGCCCACGCATGCCCTGCCGAGGGCCTGGTCTGACCCAGGAGAGGCGGAGGGCCACCTTCAGAAGGCTTACCCTAGCAGAGATGCAGAAAATGAGGGGAAACAGGTCAAACTAGCAGCACAAAACTAAGCAGAAGGGGCTTCCCTGGTGGCGCAGTGGTTGAGAATCCACCTGCCAATGCACGGGACACGGGTTCGAGCCCCGGTCCGGGAAGATCCCACAGGCCACAGAGCAGCTAAGCCCGTGCTCCACAACTACTGAGCCTGTGCTCCAGAGCCCACGCGCTGCAACTACTGAAGCCCACGCGCCTAGAGCCCGTGCTCCGCAATAAGAGAAGCCCCACTTGCTGCAACTAGAGAAAAGCCCACGTGCAGCAACGCAGCCAAAAGAATAAACAACAAAAAAACAACTAAGCAGACGCTCCTAACCGGAGGGGTGGAGAGGAAGAGGGCCAGGGCCCAGGGGAGGGGCAGTGCGGGGTCGGGCCAGTCAACACATGCCCACGGTAACAGCTGGGAGCCTGCAGGCAGCTTGCTCCAAGCACCCAGGGACCCAGAGATGCAGGCCCTCCCCCAGAAGGTCCTTCTGGATGCAGGCCCACGTGGGCTAGCACAGCAGGAAGGCAGGGGTGGCAGAACCAAGCTGGGCGAGTTCAAGGACACCGCCTGGTTCATCGGGCACTGGATTGCAGCCCCCGCCCCCGCAAGCACGGCAGTTCTGAGAGGGTGCCAGGCTGCAGATGGGCAGGGCCCCCCTGATGTCTCAGGGAGCCTCTGAACTGCAGACTTGGAAGCAGCCTAGCCTGGCTCCTGAACAAAGGGCCAGTGTCTCCCAGGTGCACGGGTCAGCCCAGACCCCAGTGGGAGAGTCACCAACGGAGCAGGCCTGGGTGGCCGCCAGTTACCAGGTGCAAAAGCAGGTCCCTGGCCACAGTCACTCGAGCCACCCATGCAGTCCTCACCATTGTAGTAGAAGCAAACTCCCTCAGGAAGCGGCTCATACTGGGGTGCGAACCATGGGCCTCCGTGCTCCAGCTGCATCCACTTCACGCCGCCTGGGCTCTCCTTCTCCTCTTCCCACCTGGAGGACACACGAGAAGGTTCCGACTCTCACGCCACACCTGAGCACAGGTCCTCCCCGCACATCCCTCTGGACGCCCCGTGACCACCTCCCAGCTGAGCTAGGTAAGCAACAGGAGGGGTCATCCCCCTAGGGGTGCGGGGACTGACCCTGCCTGACCTCCGACCACGCCTCTCGGTAGACAAGCACACCTCCCTGACCTGGAGGAAAAGGGGCAGAGAGGCTCCCCCAGCTGGGGCGCTTCAGGGCCGCCCCAGCGTCCCCAGGTCTGGCTCCAACCTACTTTCGCAATCTTGTGCACCTGTCCTTTGCGGCTCTTTTTGGAACGCTTCTAGCGAAGGTGCACCAGCGAAGCGGCCACTGCAGCCCGGCTCCACACCTGGGCCCGACCCCTCTGTTCCCAGGACACCGCCCCTCCCACCCCCACCAGCAGGGCCCGGGCCCCCAGAGGCAGACGGGACTCCGTGATCAAGGCAAATCTCTGGCCCCTGGCGGTAAAGTGGAAGTACTGATAGGACCTAGGTCACAGAAGGGGACCAGTTAGACCGCGGTGAGACACCATCTGGAAGCACTCAGTTAATGACGTCAGAACTCCAACAGGGACCCTGAGCGCAGCCCCGTGAGGGTGTGAACCCAGCCTGCTCTCTGGAAAGGTGGCATTTCACGCACAGGAGATCCCCACCTCCCTCCCGCTATTCCACACCCGCCACAACTCACCCGCCATGTGACCACAGGGCCTCTGCCCACATCCCGCAGGAAAGAGCTTGGGAGTGCTGTGGGCAGAAGCCAGCCTCAGGTCGCAGCACAAAAGCCACTAAGGGGAACTGATCACGGGCTCTGTGCCCGTGCAAAGAATGAATGGACCAAAAGCTCCTGGAAATGGAGGAACTGAGAATCCAACACGGAATGAGAGGCCAGTGTGAAACCACACACATATCAAGTTCAAAACCAAACACTGCGGCGCTTAGGCCAGGCACAGCTACATGAGCAACAGAACTTACCAAAACAAAAAAACAGTGGGGGAAGAAACTCCCAAATGGGGGCCCCCAGGGGGGCAGGCGTGAGACGGGGCACGTGTTGCATCTGTGGTCTCAGATCCCCTTTGGTGAAACCGAAGAGCAACGTGCGCTCCCCCCTGCACTCCCATCCCGCCCGAATGCAGCGGTCAGAGGTCTGGGAGGAGCATGGATGCGCCCTTCCGGAGCCTCCGCCCAGGGTCTTCGGCCACCTTACTGGACTCAGCTGACGACCCTCCGCCGGGTCTGGGGGCCTTGGGGGGGCATCGGGGCACACCCTGCGTTTGCCCTCTTAAGCCCCGGGAGCGAGAACCTGCCCCCCACGTGCAAAGGCCCGGCGCACCTGCCCTGCCCCTCATCTTCGGGCCGGCCCCACCCCGCCCCGGCGTACTTGGCGGGCTTGGTGGATGAACGAGGACCGCGCTGGCCTCCTGCAGGCTGCACAGCGGCACTGGGCAGGCACAGGGTGGTTCCGCCCGGTCCCTTGTCCCCGCCTTGCTCCTCCGCCCGCTTCCCTGTGCTCTCAGGCCTGCCTCCTGATACTGCAGACAGGCCCTGGATTCAAGTCCAGTCCCGCCGACCCCTCCGTCCCGAAGCTCTGGCCCATGACCAGCCCGAGGCTCCTCCCAGAAGGCCGCCTGGGAGCTGCGCGAGGGGCCGGCACAGGGCTTTAGCACTTGCCCACCTCCCTCCGCCCCCCAGCTCCCGAGGGCACCTGGTGGGTCCTCTGTGACCACACGCTCGCCCGGCACACCAGGCCAGACATGGAAGAGGGGCGCTTCCACGCTGTCAGAGGGCGTGACAAGTGAAGCTGTGCAAGGATACGATGTGCAAACACCAGGGGCGCCTTCATCCAGGCCCACGCGGCCTCCTGCAAGTCCTGTAACACAATCACTGCAGACCAGCCCCTTACTACCTCTCACCCCTGTGCAGCTGAGCCCTCCCTCCCGCACTCACTGTCCCTGGGTTTGACCTGCACTTCCGCCCTGGGCAGCACGATCCAGCTGCTAGCCCTCCAGGGCCAGTCCTGGTCTGGAGCAGGCCACGATGCCCACCCGTGGGCCCTGAGCCAGCAGTGGACAGGGCTCCACCACTTGTCAGCCTTGGGCAGGTGTCCAACTCCCCTGCATCTGTAAGATGCGGCTTAGGGACTGTGGGAAGTGGACAGGTGCACACCTGTCAGTGCCCACCCAGAGAGTACACAGCGGCCCAGGCACGTTTGCCGCGCCTCCCGCCACCAGAGGAATGCAGCAGAGACAAGCCCACATCCTCACTAACCCCCACTACTGCCACTAACTCCGCAGTCCCCGCTGACATCTGGGGGCTGAAGCACTGGCACACAGCTGCATGGCTGCAAGGGCTGGATCTCAGCACCCAGGCGGGCCACGGTGCCGGTCATCACCGTTTTGGAATAAGCCGCGCATCCGCTGGCTGGACATATGCACTAGGACTGCAGCAGCCGGTACTCCTTGAGGCCCACCTTCTGCCGAGTGCGCTTAGAGGCCTTGCACATATTCTCTCTTATAATCCTTCTAAAATCAGGAAGTACATTCTAGCCCAGGCCCACTGTTCCTTCCACAGAATGCTGAGGCCACTGTGTTTTAAATTCAGACTGCAATTTTGTAAACGGGAATGTGGCGGGACAAAAACCGTAAAATCTCTAAAGAGATGCAGAAAAAGCATCTGACAAAAAAACCCAACACCCTTTCACGATAAAAGCAAAAAGCCGCACTCAACAAACCAGGGCGGAGGGGGCCTCCCCAACCTGTGGCAGAGCAGCTACAGACCCCACAGCTACATCACACTCAAAGGGGCCACGGCCTCAAGATCAGAACTGGACACTGCTATTCAACACGGCCCTGGAGGTTCTAGGCAGAGCACACGGGCAAGAAAGCGACGTAAAAGGCGTCCAAATTTGAGAGGAAGAAGTAAACTGTCTTTATTTGCAGATGGCGGGATCTTGTGTATAGAAAACCCACCAGATTCTACAACAACAACAAAAAATTATTAGGGCTAATAAATTAATTCAGCGAAGTCACAGGGTACAAGATCAATATACAAAAACTGGTTTGCTTTCTTTACACGTGCAGTGAATTACCTGAGAAAATTACAAAACAACTCCATTTACAGCAGCACCAAAAAATGAAAATAGCTAGGAGTGAACCTAACCAAAGAAGTAAAATATCTGTACACTTTCACTTTTTTTTTTTTTTTTTTTTTTTGTGGTACGCGGGCCTCTCACTGCTGCGGTCTCTCCCGTTGCGGAGCACAGGCTCCGGACACGCAGGCTCAGCGGCCATGGCTCACGGGCCCAGCCGCTCCGCGGCATGTGGGATCTTCCCAGACCGGGGCACGAACCCGCGTCCCCTGCATCGGCAGGCGGACTCTCAACCACTGCGCCACCAGGGAAGCCCTGTACACTTTAAACTACAAAACATGCCGAAAGAAATTAAAGAAGATCTAAGTAAATGGAAAGTCATCCCATATTCATGGATTGGAAGACTCATTTTGCTAAGATAGCAATATTCCCCAAAGTGATCCACAGAAAAACCCAATCCCCATCAAAAGGTTGGCTTCTTTGCAGAAATTGACAACCAATCCTAAAATTCACATGGAAATACAAGCTATCCAGAATAACCAAAACAATCTTGAAAGAGAAAAACAAGGTTAGAGGACTCACACTCTGATTTAACAGGGACTTCCCTGGTGGCGCAGCGGTTAAGAATCCGCCTGCCAATGCAAGGGACACGGGTTTGATCCCTGGTCTGGGAAGATCCCACATGCTGCAGAGCACTAAGCCTATGTGCCACAACTACTGAGCCCACATGCCGCAACTACTGAAGCCCACGAGCCCAGAGCCCGTGCTCTGCAACAACAGAAGCCACTGCAATGAGAAGCCAGCACACCACAACGAAGAGTAGACCCCATTCGCTATACCTAGAGAAAGCCCACACACAGCAACAAGGACTGAACGCAGCCAAAAATAAAGTAATTTTTTTTAAAAGTACAAGCAAGGAAAAATAAAACAGCTAAAGTGGACTCATCAAAATTTCAAACCTTTTGTGCTTTAAAGGACACCATCGAGAAAATGAGAAGGCAACCCACAGGAAGGGAAAAAATGTTTGCAAATCATGTATCTGATGAATCTAGTGTTTAGAATATATAAAGAACACTTACATCTCAACAATAAAAAGGCAAATAACCCAACTAAAAAAAAAAAATAGACAAAGAAACTGATCAGACGTTTCTCCAAAGATATACAAACGGTCAATAAGCACAAAAGATGCTCAACATCCTTACCCATCCGGGAAATCCAAATCGAACCCACAATGAGACCACTTCACACCCACCCACTTCATAAGCCTTCACATGTCTCCTCATACTAGCAACTCCACAAAGAGTACCCCATTTCACATACAAGAAAAAAGAGGCTCAGAAAATCTAATTTCCCCAGAATCATATCGTTGCTGAAAGCAGGATCTGATACCAATAAAGACCATTCTGATCCCAAAGCTGGCAGCCCCACCTGTGGTCTCTGCTGCACCCCTTCACAAGGTGTGAAACAGCACTGACCAGCAGAAATGTGACACAAGCCACAAGTGAATTTTAAACCGATTTGATTTTTTGCAATATACTTAATTTCAACCAAAATATTTAAAATATTGTCAGTACAATGTGTGATCAATATAAAAAATGAGTTCACATTCTTCTTCCTGCTACTTGAAGTCAGCATGAACTTTACACCCACAGCGTGTCCCCACCGGGACCAGCCACATCTCAGGAGCTCACAGCCACACGCGGCTGGTGGCTGCAGGCTAGACGGTCCAGGAGGAATGGTTAAGACGGCGGTGTCCAATGTGTGCTCCTCTGCTTAGTGTCCCTGTGACCACGGCCAAGTTGCTTAACCTCTCTGTACCTCAGTTTCCTAACCTGGTAAGTGGAGATAACAGCACCTACCTCGCCAAGGACTGGCCAAAAGCAATGGAGACGCAGAGCCAAGTGCATCGCGGACGCTGGTTCTCACTAGCACCCGGTAACACCTACATTTCAAAGCTGCCCCCGCCCTACAGTATTTTGGCGTTACCCACCACGCCTCCCCGACAGGCCCACAGCCGCAGCAAAAGCCAGCACTTACAGCCACCTTCTCTTTATGCCCACACGTGGGCGTGAAAGAGACCGCGGGTGGGGGTGGGGCGGAGGCGGGCCGAGCCCGGGGCGGGGCTACAGGGGTGGTGACCGGGTGAGGGGCGGGGCACGGTCTGCAGGGGGCGGTGATGGGCAGTGGGGGCGGGGGCGGGGCCAGCGTACCATCTCCACCTGCCTTCTCCCTCCTCCTCCGGCGCTTTGGTGGCCTCGTGGTCCCTTTTCCTGTCTCTCCCTCGGGACGTTGCACCGACCGGCTCCTCCTCTTGGCCTCTGCCCTGCTCCAGGCCACACCGACTTATCTCCTCTCTCCGTCGCTTCTCCCACCGTACGTCCTTCCCGGGGCGGCCCAGTCCACACCTGATGGCCCTCTCCGCCCGCCCATCCCTCCCCAGCTCCCCATCCCCTTGTCTCTGTTCCTTTGCTTCCGGAGCCCCTGCTCCGCCCACGTTGTCCTTCTTCCTTTTTTTGACTTTTCTGGAAACCACAGTCTCTGATGCGGACTCGTTACCAGCACATTTTTCATTTTCTTCTTTCTCAGTTTCTCCAGCCCACATGTCTTTCCCCTCCTCGACATTCCCTCGTAGCTGCTTCCTCCCCACCAACTCTCCCACCTTGTCGGTGTAGGCAAGCTGCTCCGTCGTGGACGTTCCCCCCCGCCTCCGCCTGCACGTCTTCCCTGCGGCTCTCGGCTCCCGCGTCCCCATCGCCTCCATGCACCGCCTCCCCGCTGGGCCCGTGCCTCCCTCTCCGCAGGCGCCCTCCTGCTGTGGCCACAAGCACCCCTCCAGTCCCCGCTGCCCTCCTCCAGCTTCGAAGCCTTGGTCTGTCTCCCAGCACCTTTCTCCTTAAGCCCTTCCCGCCTTTGCTCTTCGGATATGTTCTCCTTTTTTTTTTTTCTGTTTGCTTTTCACTTTCATCCCATCCTTTCCCTGGCTTGCGTCCACTTGCTCCTTGTCTCCCTCCCCCAGGGTGCTGGGCCACACAGCCTTCCCACCATCCTGGCCGCTGGGCACAGCCTGCAGTGCCCCATCCTCAGAGGACACCTGGAGATCACCAAGGGCCATCTTCCTCTCGTCCCCAGGGCCTTGTAGCCTCGGAACCTTGTGCAGGAGAGAGAGCACACTGTGAGTGGGCCACACCCCACAGGCAGCACCCACCCAGGTCGCAGACCCCAGTGACTGCTTTACTCACCACATCCTGCCCTGCCCTTCCCCACAGAGGCTTCCATCAGAGGAGCAACAAATCCAGACTATGCGCCTCTACTGCCTCCAAAGGAGCTTCAGAAAATAGCTTCTGTGCCTCAGCCCTCCTGGCACTTGTCACAAGTGGAACCCAGGGCAGTGCACTGCCCCCGGGCACAAACCCCACTGGGAAAGGGCACAGGAGGAGCAGCTATTCCAATGCCACTTCCCCCACCCAGGCTCCACAGACTCATTTCACAATACATTCCTATTAGGAAGGCAGACAGGGGATCTGCCTTGTGGTCCAGTGGTAAAGAATCTGCTGTCCAATGCACAGGACACGGGTTCAATCCCTGGTCGGGGAACTCAGATCCCACATGCCACGGGGCAACTAATGCCACGTGCCACAACTACTGAGCTCATGTGCTACAACTAGAGCCCGTGTGCCATAAACTACAGCGCCCACATGCTCTGGATCCCACATGCCACAACCAGAGAGAAGCCCGTGCACTGCAGCAAAAGATCCCGCGTGCCACGACTAAGACCTGACACAGCCATAAAAGATAAATAACTAAGATAAATATTTTTTTAAAAAAAGGAAGAAAGTAAGGTCATTCGTTGTCTTTTTTTGCCCACGCCGCACGGTACCAGGGATGGAACTCATGCCCCCTGCAGTGGAAGCATGGAGTTTTAACCACTGGACTGCCAGGGAAACCCCCATCCATTGTCTTCTTACACTTGCAAGAATAAACAGGCAAGCACGAGCGCCTAGAAAGCTGCTCACGAGAATCACACCTGAAGACATTACCTGGCCTTTTTTCTTGCAAAGCTTTTCACTGTTATGCGTCTTCACAGGCTTGGCGGTCTGTGCAGATCTGGAATACAAAACCATACGTAGATACATAAATCTGCTGCTCACTTAGAAAGCCTACCATTTTGAAAACAGATAAATAACCTACATTACAGACTACAGAGTCTCCAGTCCCTTCAGTGGACTCTCGATTTTTCACAACGTATATTCACAGGACATCTGTGGGCAGGGGGGGAATGAGCGCAACTCCAGTCTGACACTGAGGAGCTGCTGGCAGCTGCAAAAGCACCCCTGGCACACGTCCTGCCGACAGGAGACCCGCGGGGGCTGCAGAAAGAGCGGATGGCACAGCCAGCCCTGTCACCCACCAGGTCCACCTCTGCCCACCCCCGGCCCCTGTCAATACTGTGACTGCCATGGGACTTCCCTGGTGGTCCATGCCTAAGACTCCACGCTTCCCTGCTTGGGGACCTAGGATCCCGCGTGCTGCGCAGCCAAAAAAATTAAAAATTAAAGGAAAAAAAAAAAACTACGACTGCCAGGAAAGAATCAATTTAGAAAAACGGTCCTTCAAGAGTAGCCTTGAAGAAGCAGTAATTGCGAGAAGCACATTCAGAAACAAAACCCAAACTAAACAGAGAGATCAAACACAACAGGCCCGAGCAGGAGCGTGGGGCAGGCCCTGCAGCTGCCACCCAAACACCGCCACGGGGACAGGCCCTGGGGGGACAGGCACTGGCTTACGGAGGGCAAGGGAGGCCCGCGACTGACCAACTTCACACCCACTAGGATGGCTCCAGTGAAAAGATGGACAATAACAAGTGCTGGCAGGCGTGTGGAGAACTCAAGCTCCTCGTACGCTGCTGGTGGGAACGTAAAATTGTGGAGCCACCCCGGGAAACAGTGTGGCAGTGCCGGGGCGAGGCAAACAACTACCACGAGACACAGCAACTCCACTCCTAGGTGTTCATACAACTACTGTGAGGAAATGTTCACAGCAGCAATACTGACAAGAGCCCAAAGGTGGAAACAACCCAAAATGTCCATCAACAGATGAACAGATAAGCAAAAGGCGCTATACTCAAACGGTAAAATATTTTCAGCCATAAAAATGAAGTGCTGTGGCTTCCCTGGTGGCGCACTGGTTAAGAATCTGCCTGTCGATGCAGGGGGACACAGGTTCGAGCCCTGGTCCAGGAAGATCCCACGTGCAGTGGAGCAACAAAGCCCGTGCGCCACAACTACCGAGCCTGCGCTCTAGAGCCTGCGAGCCACAGATACTGAGCCCGCATGCCGCAACTACTGAAGCCTGCGCACCTAGAGCCCGTGCTCTGCAACAAGAGAAGCCACCGCAATGAGAAGTCCACGCACTGCTACAAAGAGCAGCCCCCGCTCGCCACAACCAGAGAAAGCCTGCACGCAGCAACGGAGACCCAACACAGCCAAAAATAAATAATTCTTTACATAAATAAAAATGAAGTGCTGATACGTGCTGCAATGTGGATGAATCTTGAAAATATGTTAAGTGAAAGAAGCCGGACACAAAAGGACAAATATTGTATGACCCACTTGTACAACACACCCAGGACAGGCCAATTCGTAGAAATAAAAGGCTGATGAGAGGTCGTCAGGGGCTGGGGGAAGAGGGAAATGAGGGGTATGGGGTTTCCCTTTGAGGTGATGAGAAAATTCTGGAATTAGATCGTGCTGATAGCTGCCCGAGATTGTGAACGTCCTTGGTACCAAGGAACTGTACACCCTGAAACGGTTAAAATGACGAATTTTACATTATGTGAATGTTATCACAACAAAAACAAACACAAAAGGAAGGTTTCCCAAAATTTCTGACATTTTCCATGAGAGAAAAAGAAGAGTTGGCACAGAACACCAGGCACAGGAGAAATCCTGCCTCTGTTCACAGCACGGGGGCCGCACGATGAGGCCCACAAGCTAGACCTAGGTCGCACACGCTTCTGTCTGTCTGGCCAAGCAGTTCTGTAAAATTTCAGCAACATTTAACATCTGAGACACTTCACCATAACGATCCCCACGTCGATGGTGTGTGAGCTGCACACCCAGGGGCCTGCTCAGAAGTTCATCCACCACTCACAGCGGGGGTCCAGCAGGGAGGGAGGGAGCAAACGGCAGCCAGAAAAGGGAGGGGCCCACCCTCCCCCCACCCCACTCTCCCCCACCCGATTACGGGAAAATAAAAAACATGATTTGACATGACTCAGAGAAAACATCAAATTAAACTAATCCTGTACTCCGAGGCCAGGTGCTTCATTCAAAACTGGAAATACTATTTAGAACAACAGAGCTTCAACTGCCTGATTCTGAAGCCTGGACTCCTTTCACCATGAACTGATACGCAAATCCTGTCATCAAGCCACACGTGTTTCCAACACCAAAGTTTCCAAAAGCAAAACCTACCACGGTTTTTTTCCATCAGGTTTTTCCTTTGTTCTACCGGACAAAGAGAGCTATTTATACGATCCTCTGAGACAAGAAAGTGGTAGAAAACAGGAGAGGTAAAGAAAGGTCAGAGACAACCATATGCCTAATGCCTTTTAAACAATTTTTGGTTCTATTCTTTGAAAAAGATGTGGTTACATTGATTGTCACCTAGTTTACAATCACTTCTGACAAGATCTTTTATTTATTGATAAAATAAAAACCACAAAAGAGAGGACCGACAGCAGATAAAGGGGGCCGGTCCTCGGCCTTCACAGAAGGCCTTCACAGAATGCGCAAAAGACTGATTTCCTGCGCGGCAGCCAGCAGCTCCCATTACCAGTCGTTCTGTGGTTCTACCAGATTCTTCACTTCTGCTCAAGTGAGAGCAAAGACTGGATAAAAACAGGGAGCGCAGGTCCCAATTCCAATGCCAAGGCCAGACTCAGGACTGAAGGTGATGTCGCTGCCCCTCCCACTGCTGCATCCTCACCACCCTACCTCACCTCCTGCACAAAGGAAAGGGACACAGAACAAACCCTACCTGATATCTTCTGAAATGGAGAATGTACTTTCTTCCTTCAGACACTGCTACGAGTCACAAGAAGACAGAGAGTTTTACTGAGAACATTTGCATGTTGCAGTAATGGTTAGAACTTCTGTTAAAACACTAAAGAGACCACCACCAATGTGTCCTGAAGTGGCCCCTGGGAAGAGCAAACGTGACCCTCAGGAAGTGAGCAAGTTAGGTCCAGGACACCACGACGCCCCCAGCCGGCAGCTTCCGAGTCCTTAGAACTCAGCAAGAGGGTGGCAGCCACTCAAAGGATTCTGAGTAATGCGTAACCAAACCCACCCCTCCCAGAACTGATTCCAAGGCCCAGGCACAACACAGAAAGCAGCGCACCTTCCGAAATTAGAAATAAATGTACTTTACACACAAAGTGTACATTTTTAAAACTATCAAAATGCCATAGAGACTAAGAAAGGCTTACAGATTTAAAAAAATGAAGAATTTAACTTACTGAAGCCTGTTAAGTTTAAAAACAGAACATTAACAGTAAATGAAAGATTCAAACCTGGTCTTTCCCACATCTTCCCTGATGTTTTTGGTTTGGCTCCTTCACTTTCTGTTTCTTCGGGTTTTCTAGGTTCATCTGGTCAGTATTCTCCCTCTTCCTTTAATGAAAAACAAATTTTAATGCAAATCCCAAGGGAGGAAATGTAAAGCCAACATTGAAACGATGTCTCTGGCTTGAAGAAATACAAACTGCACAGAAAAGCGATAGGATCACCCCGCCCTCTCCCTCCCCAGCCTGACACCAGACTCCTTGCTCGACACCACCTGGGCCATGTCTGTGTGCACACACTCTTCCCATCCCATTTTCCACTAGTGTAGGGATGGGGTCAATTAGACTAGGGCATTTCAAGAGGTGAGCCAGCTCGTTAATAAAAATCACAATCCACTAGGCAAAAGCCACTTCTTCCCAAAAACATTCAGTTACCTTGTGAGGGCAACCTCATCCTCCACCGAGAATGGCTTCAAATCGGACATTTGACCATCTCCCATAGCCTCTTCTTTACCTGTAATCGCGTGTCTCCAACTGTGAGAAAACAAAGCTGAGATGCATCAAAGAGGACCCCAGGTAAGAAGCAGGCCAGGCGGAAAGGAGGTGAGCCTGGGCCCATGTGCAGGGACATTCTGTGGCCTGTCATGCCTGTGGCTGGTGGTCCCACTGGCTGAGTCTACATCTAAAACAGACCAACAGCTAACTCACATCAACCCACGACTAAGAGAAGAGCAAAGGCCCACCGTTCACAAGGTCTCTATAGAACAGGCGCACGAGGAGATGCGTGTCATTCTTGACCTCATTACTACAGAAACAGTCTCCAAGAACAGTTTCAGTTAACAGGTCCTGAGCATTTTGCCGCGTTTTATGTATCATCATCTTCATATTTTGAAACGTCACAATTAACTATCTCTTGAACGCAGGCAACAACTGCACTGAAAACAGCCTGTTTGCCAATTCCAGCTGAGTACTTATGGCTTTAGGTGCATCAGACCAAAAGGAAAAGGAAAAGAAAGCTGTAAACTCGTGGTGTTAACAAGATGAACGCCAGCAGGTGGTAAAGACAAAGAAGGCAGATCAGAACTCAGGCAATGGGGCGGGCGGCTCCACGATGAGGGCAACCCAGGCCCTAAGGCGGATATTCGGGTTCCAAGGCGGCCTCCGGCGGGGACTGGAGCCCGGGCACCGAGGGATTTGCGCGCGTCAGCGCCGGTCCACGCCCATTTCCTAGGGAGCTGGTCAGGCACAGGAGGCCCCGCGGGCCACGCTGGGTCGTGCGGAGAAGGGGAGACTGGGGAAAACGTCCCCCTCCGGGCCCCACCCGCCACCCGCTCCGGAAGCCCCACCTGCGGCTCCTCGAAGCCTCGGGCTCCGCAGCGAGCGCACCGTCTACCGCCTCGCCATCTCCTGCCATCAAATCCGCGCGTGCGCGGCGCCGCCACCACCGCGTGCCGCGCCTCGGCGCCGCGGGGGCCGCCGGGAAGGCAGGAGGCGCAAGCGTGGGGCGGGGCTCCCGCGCGGCAGGGCAGCTGGGGGTCTGGGGCGCGAACTCCCAGTCGCAGGCGGCGCGGGAGGTGGGGGACGCGGAGCTGGGCCCTGGCAGGGTGGGTAGGAGCGACGAGGGGGCAGCCCAGGGTCAAGGGCCCCGCGGGAGATCTTGGCCCAGGTGTGTGAGCGTGGACGTGCACCTGCGTGCGCGGGCTGGGATTGGGGAAGGACCGGTGGGGCGTGGATGTGATGGTGCAGGCGGAGGGGGGGCGGGGACTGTCAGGTTAGGAAAGACAACGTGCTCCCGTTGCATTTAGAGGGATGAATGAGCCTCAGTGGGCAGGACAGTTCTTGGGGCAGAGAGGCCTGCGGGAGACGCAGTGCCTGGTTTCCTGGGAGACGGCAATGAGGTCGGCCAGAGGAGGATGGTGGAGGTGGGGACAAGAGGAGTTGAGGATGACACCCAGGGTTCCAGTTTGCATGGTTGCGTGGGTGGGGCTGTCCTCTGACCCTAAAACCCCATCACAGGAAAACCGCCTAAAAACATACCTCTGGTGAAAACAGAGGAGGCTATTACAAACATGCTCCTTACTTTACAATTTGGTTGTTGTTTTATAAGTTCTGGTGCTTTTGTTTGACGTTATTAAAGATGCCATTTTCCTGCCTTCTTAACAAATGGACGTTAGGTAAATGGCTGTTTTCCTGCTTTGGTGAATAATGGCCAGACGGAAGCCTTCTGTCGTGTCGACGGCCTCTCACTGCCAGCCCAGTGTGTGCTGCGGAAGCTTTGCATAAAGATGGCATCTAATCTACAATTGCGCCTGGATTTGCTAGAGCCCCACGGAGGCTGAACTCATTTTATTCAGAACGCCACGGAACGATAACCAAAAAAGGATACCATGAAGGCAACATCTATCATATGCTTCTTTAAAAACCCCATTGTCAGCATCAGTGACAATGGCATTACCGCTCAGTCACTGAGATTAAAAATTAGTCATACGTGGAAAATAGAAACAGGTTTTCAGGGAAAAGGAAGCTTTGGTTCCACTGAATTATGCCTCTTTTTTGCTTGGTAAATAAAGGATGCATATTTTCCAATGATATATATTTTCGAGGTTAGCTATGTCTAGGTGGTCCCAGATTTGGGGTAAGAGCCTTGTTGTCAGTTGACTGACTGGGCAGGTGTCAAAAACACTTTATAGGGCTTCCCTGGTGGCGCAGTGGTTGGGAGTCCGCCTGCCGGTGCGGGGGGCGCGAGTTCGTGCCCCGGTCCGGGGGGATCCCGCGTGCCGCGGAGCGGCTGGGCCCGTGGGCCGTGGCCGCTGGGCCTGTGCGTCCGGAGCCTGTGCTCCGCGGCGGGAGGGGCGCGCGGCGGTGGGAGGCCCGCGTACCACGAAGAAAAAAAAAAAAAAAACACTTTATAACTTATATCGAAAACCGTCTGACAACAAGGTATTCGGTCGTGACATCAGAGTTACCGCCATCCAGAATCTGAATCTTTCTGGATTGGGTCACGAATGAGTCCTTGGAATGACGGGTGTTTTCCTTCTCTTAGGTGTCACAGCCCATCAGTGAGGCTGAGTATGCAAAGCATCACTCGGCTGCCTGCGCCCTCTCACCCCCTTAAACCCTGGTGAAACCGAGCCCTCTGCCTTCTGGGCAGCCACATGCCACCTGGGGCCCCCGCCCCACCAGGAAGCCCCACCCCCCCCCTGTCCTTAGCCATCCTCCTCCTTGCCTCCTGTGACCTCCAGCACCCCTCCTCGGCCCACTCTCAGCGGGGGCCTTGCTTCCTATGTCATCGACACATAGAAACAGCCCACAGGGAGTGTCCGCATCCTCCCAGCCCCACGTGTGCCCTGCCTGTGTCTGCCATCCCTCTGCCTCCTCCTGTCGCTGTGGTTGGACTGTTCGAACCTCTGTTGAAGGCTCTCAGCCCTCCCCTGACCCCACAAGCACGTGTCCCACCAGTTCCCTGCCCCCCGCCCCCTGCCAAGCAGAACTCCCCAGACGTGTGTCCACTTCCCATCCTCTGGCTCACTTTTGATCCCCGTTAAGGCAGCCTTCTGTCCCCACACCCCACTGAGACGGCCCCCAGCAAGGTCTCCAACACCCACCACCACCTTCCCTGGCCTTATCCCGCTGACCATCAGCAATGTGGGATGATGCCTCATTCACGGGTGCTCCTCGGACCGTGTCCGTCCCCAGGTTTCTGGGGGGGCATCTGGCCCAGCTGCTCCTCCTCTTCCTGGCACTGCCATGAACTGCCAAGCTGTCTGCCCATGACTGCCCCACCACACGTGGCCCTGCCTGCAGCCCGCTCCCCACCTGGCCTCACCTGGCCTCCACTCCTCCAGAGCCCAGGGTGGTCCTTCGGCAGCAGGATTTTCTGCAGAAGGTCGTGGGGAGGCCTCAGTGGGGGAGAACATGCAGGTGCCTTCAGCTGTCTGCCAGGGATCAGACGAGTAAACACTACGCTCTGGGGAGCCCTGGGCATCCTCACCTCGCACTGTTCAAAGGATAAAGCTAGTTCCCCAAAGTGGCCAGGAAAATGTCCATGGAGCCAGGCCACGATGCCAAACTTACAAGGACAATAATCTGTACCCACCCCCTTTCCTTGGACCTCATTCCCGAAAAGTGCCATTTCCCCAGAAGCCACCGTCCTTGCTTGGAGACAGACCTCTCCCTCCCTCCCCACGTGCACCTCTGCGTCCAGGAGGGGCGAGAGCACAGACGTGGCTTGGGAAGGGTCCAGAGTGTGGTGGGTATTCAGGGCCCACAGAGCCCCTCCCACCAGGGCCCTGGGCTGGGCGCCCTGAAGAAGACTCTTCTAAGGCACTCTCTCTGCTCCCAGGTGGCTTTTCCAGGTGCCCTCTGCAGCCAATGCTCTCAGTGGCTCTTTTTTTTTTTTTTTTTTTTCCCCAATGACTCTCAACTTGCCTTCAAATAAGAATAAATATGTGTGTCTGTTCCCTGGGCCTTTGACAGCCCTGAGCTGGCCCCATGACTTGGGTGGGATTGATGGCCCCGTCTCACTGAGAAGCCAGGTGCATCTTTTACTAAAGGTGGTTTCCAAATGATGAATGGCTTTCTCAAGAACACAAAATTGTTGATTGTATTTACAAACAATCCCTTTTTCACGTTCCGTTGATTCTTCTCCGGCGTCGGTCCCTCAGTGACACCCGCACGGCTGATGCATTGGTGGCTATTATCTCCATTGATTAAGGCTTCCTGTGGTCCCGCGGTGCCTGGTACGCCATTTGTCACAGACAAGCGGCTTGCACACAGCAGTATATCATGCTCCCTTCGGGCTTTACGGTTATTTATTCTTGCATTTATGTTGCGTACCCTGTAAGTACAAGCGCACACCAAAACTCCAAAATCTTAGCATGCCACAGCAGTGAGCAAATACAGGAGTAAAGGAATTCTTTGCCAATCCTGTGCCTCCAGAGCCTGACTCCTCTGCCCCTCATTCTGAAAAAATGCAAATGTAAATAAACAGTGTCAGCACTGTCCCTAATTGAGACTTGGGACCAGAGAGAAGGTCGACGGAAGTGCCACCAATTTTCACCAAGTCATTCAACATTTAGCATGGAACCAAAAGACCCCAGACCCAAATTCTTCAGCACCTCCTGGGGATGAGGCAGCCGTCAAAATGGCCCAATCCAGGCCAGGTGGGAATTTTCTAGAATCAGCTGCTTTCTCTAGGTTTCTCTGTCCCACCTCTTCCTCCTGACGGCATTTTTGGCTCACTTGGGCATTCCCCGTGGTCAGTCCCTACCAGGAAACGGGCTGTGTGCAGAGAAGGTGCTGGACGCTGCAAGGGTCCTGGCTTCTCTCCGGCCACTGGGTGTTGGGCAAGCTGGTGACACTCCAGATGGCCAGGCCCTCCTCTGGAACTTGCAGAGGCTCAGAACAGAGCCCAGCTTTCCTCCCAACTCGAAAATCTGGGTGTTCACGTTCGCATCGATAGCCTATCTGGCTCATAGTTGCAAAGTGTCGATCAGTATAAAAGTGTAAGTCAGAGCCCATCGGCACTTACCGTGTACTGCTGTGGAGAGAAATTTATCTTCTCACACTGCGGGAGGCTAAGTCCAGGATCAAGGTGCCAGCGTATTCAGCTCCTTGTAAAGACTCTCTTCCTGGTTTGCAGATGGACACCTTCTCACTGTGTCCTCACATGGCTAAGAAAGCAAACTCTGGTGTCTCTCTTTCTTTTTTTTTGGCCATGCCACTCAGCTTGTGGGATCTTAGTTCCCTGACGAGGGGTCGAACCCAGGCCCCCGGCAGTGAAAGCAGGGAGTCCTAACCACTGGACTGCCAGGGAATTCCCTGGTGTCTTTTTCTCTTACAAGGACACTAATCCCATCATGGGGTCCCCACCCTCATGACCTCATCTAACCCTCATCACCGCCCAAAAGCCCCACCTCCAAATCCTATCACATTGGAGGTTAGGGATTCAACATACGAATTTGGAAGGTGGAGAAAATTCAGTCCATAACTGTAGCTTAACACTAGCTACCTTACCAAATTATCTAATTAGTTCTAATAGGGTTTCTTTTTGGTTGAATTTCTTGGGATTTTAAATTATGCAATCATGTCATTTGAATTTAATTTTGTCTTCTTTCCCCTAGTATTTAGTTTCCCTGCATTATTTCCTTAACTAAAAGTTACAAACTACTCCTCCTGTGGGGCTCTCCCAGGGGCCCTCTGAAGACCCCCCCTGCCCAACTGGCCACAACTACATCCTGAGCCCATGCGTGTAGGCCTATGGATGGCTAAAGGAATGGGACTAAGATGACCACTGTGGGTCACTGCGTCCTGCTGATGTTTGGGGCTGGACAGTGACTGTGCAGGTGTGCCCTGGCGTCACGGGCATTTATTTATTTATTTATTTATTTAATGTCTCTTTTCTTGCTTTGCATTTTTGAAGATGATCTGGGTTTTTTAAATTTTATTTATTTTTATTTTTGGCTGTGCACAGGCTTTCTCTAGCTGCGGCGAGCGGGGACTACTCTTCATTGCGGTGAGCGGGCTTCTCATTGCAGTGGCTTCTCTTGTTGCGGAGCACGGGCTCTAGCCGCATGGGCTTCAGTAGTTGTGGCATGTGGGCTCAGTAGTTGTGGCTCGCGGGCTCTGGAGCGCAGGCTCAGTAGTTGTAGCGCACGGGCTTAGTTGCTCCGCGGCACGTGGGATCTTCCCGGACCAGGGCTTGAACCTGTGTCCTTCGCATTGGTGGGCGGATTCCTTAACCACTGCGCCACCAGGGAAGCCTTCTAGTTATTTTTTAGGTAATGTGAAGTTTGTGTTCTTTCTTCTATTTCAAACCTTATTTAGAAATATCTTTTCACTTCTAATGGTTACCTTTTATTTTGGATGTTTTTTGTTGTCCATTTCTAGACATCCACTCTCCCAAAACTAAGCTTTGGGATTGCTTTGTTACAGAAGGTGCAGAGTTTCACCAACCTTAGCTCTACAAGACCCGATTAGCCAAACAGGAGCCTCCTCCAGTGCCCTACCGCCCTCCCCAGGGGCGACCTCTTGTGACTCTTTGAGCTGCCGATTTGGTATTGAATTCCACAGTTCCCAACAACATACTTCTGCATCCGGAATTCTGTTTTCTAACTGAGGCCTTACCTACTGACTTTGCCTCAGGAGGACGAAGCTTCAGCTTCTCTCACCCACTTCTTCACTCTTCCCCTCTCCCCTCTTCCTAACAGAAACTCGTTGTAATGGTCCTGAGGTCAAGATGCCAGGACATCCTGAAATACACAGCTGAGTCAGGTTATATTCCGTGGTTACTTTTTATTTTCCCGGGAGTTAACAATCACCTTATTTTGGAGTTGTTATTGTTGCAGATGGCCAGGGTGGGCCAAGGAGCTTAGTTTACAGGATTTAGCACTGGGGAACTGCCGGATCAGGCGCACACGTTTGGAGAGAAGGAGCATAGGGCTCTGCACGGAGGGGAGACGGTGAGGACGGACAAGCTGGAACTTTATCGGAACTTGATAAACTAGGGCTACTTATTACTCTGGTGTTCCTGCCCCTACAAACGGCGTGTTCTTAGGTGAGGTGAGCCCCACGTGAAATTTGAGCGCATTGCAGAGTCACCATAACTAGAGAAATTACGAAAGGACCTGGACGGAGGCACATCGCTGGGGCAACCCTGCAGGGAGAGCAGGTTACGGAAAGAGTCCAATTCTGGAAGTAGGCTGGTCCTGGAGGCAAGTCAGTTCTAGAAGTAGGTTGTGAAAGCAAGATGATACTGGAAGCAGGTTGTGGAGGTGGGTTCTGGAGGAGGATTCTGGGGTGTGGGCTCCAGAGGAAGGTTCTGGAAGCAGGTTCTGGAGGTGTGACAATGGACGGCCGACCATGGCACCTCACTGGGGCCAGGCCGGAGCCTGGGTACCCGCGCGGAGACAGGAAAGCGGACCTTAAGAGCCGCACGCGCGCTCGCGCTAGCAAAACCGTTAACCCCATTGCGGATGTTTTCGGACTAGTCCCGCGGAGGCCCCCCCCACCCCAGCAGCCGGTGCGGGTGAAACCCGCGCAGCCCGGGGCCCTGCGCGGCGCAGTGTTTTTCCCTTATCCGCCGGTCGGCGGTTGCCAGGGGCGACCGCATTCCCCCGGGGCTCCGCGGGTGCGGGAGGGCGGGGCCTGGCCGCGGAACCACCTCCCTCGCACCCTGGTTGGCCAAGGCTGCTGTCCATCGGAGTCCCCGCTGCCGCCGATTGGGCAGCGGAAAGTTTCGCACGCTCGGCGCCCAGCGCCCCGCCCCTCCAGCCGACTGGGCCACCCCCCCACCCCCTCCGGGAGAGGGCAGTGCGGGATCCCGTGCGCCCGGGGTTCCTGCGCCAGCGTTGGCTTCCAGGCGGGCGCGGCCCGAACGGCGGGCGGCAATGGTCCCTGAGGGGAGGCCGGACGGTGCGGGCGCCGGCGAGGAGAGCGCCCGGCTGCAGGCGGCGGGCAGCGTCCGCAAGGTGGGAGTGCCCCAGGGCAGGGGGCGCCGGGAGGTGGGGTGCCAGACCCGACGTGCTCCTGTCGCCATCTGACTCCGGCGGGCGCGGGACCGCCGGGTCGGCGCTGGCTTCTCCCGTACGAGCGCGCCGCTAGACTCCGGGGCGAACCCCGCATCTCGCTCGCCCCTAGAGGCAAGGTGGGCTTATCGCTGGGGAAACTGGGGCCCGGTGCGGAGCCAGAGCCCAGCTGTCTGCCTTTGCTGGGCTCCTCTCTAGCCCGTTTGGGGACCCCTCCTGTGTCGACCAGGAAAAGGTGGGAGCGCAAGTCCACCTCTTGGTTTTCTCCAACGCTCAGGACCCCCTTCTGTGACAGGTGTTGGGCTCTGGTCAGTGACAGCCCGTGGCCCTAGTGTTTGTTCCTGGTGCCCATCATTCCTCCTTTTCTAGCTTTGCCCTCTCTCTCCTAGGGCTGTTCAGCTTTGCCCTGAGCACCCAGCTCTGTGTTTAATGAAACTTTTAGCAACAGGTGGCTGAAGCCTCGTGGGTACAGGAAATGGCTGGAGGATTGCCCAGCTAGGTGGTTTGTCCCTCCTCACCTACCCGCACCTCTGCCCCCTCCTGAAATCTCTGACCCCACGCGCTGTGGACTGTGGACCATTTCCAGGACGACTGGGGAAGCTCTGGAAGGAAGGGGGTGTGGAGACATTCGAGTCTGTGCCTGGGAAGGAGAGGGTGCTCTGGCTGCCTCCCTCTGCAGTCCGGGAGCCCAGTTGTCCCCAGGTGGTCAGCAAGAGCCTGCCCCAGTGTTTATGCCAGGCCTTGGGCATCCATGTCCCCAAGGGTTTTCAGTCTGGTGCCACCAAGCATAGGGGGCACCTGCACCCACAAGGGTGTAAGGCCTGGCCCTGCTGACCATCTTGCTGATTGTTCCCAGGCCTGTGCTGGCATAGTTGCCCCCACACGTAGCCAGTTCTGGACACTGCCCATGCCATTTCCTCCTGGGCTTCTGGGGCTTCCGCTAGACCCATGCCATCAGGGCCATTGCAGGGAGGGTGTGGGGGGTTGCTCCTCTTCTCCGTCGGAGTGGAGGTTCTTCCACAAGTGGGTGAGCTGGCACATCCCTTTACCACCTGGTGCGGAAATGGGGGTGAGTGTGGCTCTCAGCCCGCCCAGCACTGCGGACTGGGCCATAAGCACACCTCCCATCCAGGTCACGCAGCCAATCTGCCTTCTGGAGGGAGCGTTAGGGTCACAAGGCCATGCGGGTGCTGGCTGCGGAGCTCAGAGGGGACCCTGGCTCAGAGGCCGTGGTCTCCCGCCTCCAGCACATCTCTCCGGGAGCACTTGACATTGGAGACAAACGAACTGTGTTGATGGGGACAGCCCTGCGGGGCTGGAGGTCTCTGCCCGGCACGTGGACCACCCCTCCCCAGGCAGACAGCTGTGCTGCTCACCCAGAACCCTTAGAACCTGCTGGAGCTTTGCAGTTGGACCCTCAGAGGGATCGGGATGTAGCTTCGGCTGTGGCCTGCCCCTCTGTCCCCAGATTCTCAGGCCTCCTGGAGGGGAGACTGCTCACATCTTCTGCTCATTTGCTCTTGCACCAAGTGGGTGTGGGAGGCACCACGGAGAAGAGGCGCAGGCCAGTGGGAAGACAGACACTCAGCAAGCAGAGCAGAGAGAGGAGAGCTGTGTTTTGTCTTGTTCCATCCTGGTGCCACCCTGACGCCAGCCCCCTTCCCATCTACAGATGAGGGCCTGCCCAGGGCCCCACAGCAGGGAGTCCTCCAAGTTGATTGCTCCTTCTCCCATTGTCCAATGTGGACAAGTCCCCTCTCCCCAGTTACCTTGAAGCCTCCTATCCTTCAAGTCCCAGAAGAATGCCTCCTCCTGCAGGAAGTCTTCCCTGATTGATCTCTCCTGAGAATACTGGAGTGTGGAGGAGATGTTGGGCCATAATCCAAGGTGGCTATGCACCAGGAGCCTTGTCTGTGCAAGGGCGTGAGACCTTCTTTAGGGTGCCCCCTGCACGGGGCTGGGACAAACTAGAGCCCCCAGAAGGTGGGAAACTGCCCTGTGTGTGACAGTGGGGGCATGCTTCCTCAGATTTGCGGAAGACAGTGGCCATTGTAGGGAGGCCAGCGTCAGCCCCACATGAATAAAACTTCCCCTGTCTGTGCCATCAGGGCAGGGTCCTGGGAGGCACTGTGTTCTCGTCCCTGCTCCGTTCGGGGGCCAGGTGATCACCTGAGCCTGAGAGGACGTTGCCCAAGGAAGTACGTTCTGAGAAATCCTTTCCAACTCTTGGGCTGGTGACTGACCCAGACGGGAGGTCCTTAAATGGCCAGGAGGAGGTGTGGCACTTGTGGCTGCACCAGTCCCACTGGGGCCCTGAAGCCCCTCCCCTCACCAGAGGAAGCCTCTCACTCTCTGAACCTGCCGCAGGGCTCCCTGCTTGGGGCCCCGGGACGTGGGCAGGCTGGCAGGTGGCCCATGTGCAGTACAGAACCCGCGCGGAGGCACTTCGGATGGTGGCCGTTGGGAGGCCTGGCCTGCTGCCTGTGAGCAGAGGGACCCTGGGCCTGTGGTTTGGAACGGAGCCCGGCAATGTTCAGCGTGGCCCAGGGGAGCCTCCTCTCTGTTAGCGCCCCAGCGGGAGCCGGCTGGGCATCCCCTCCAATTAAACGTGTGTGGCCTGGCATAATTGTGTGGGCGGGATGGGTCGTGGGGGTTACAGAAGGAATTCAAAAGTGCAGGAGGATGTGTGGTGCGTAATTGGCCATCTCCTGGTGGGAGCTCCAGGCTGGGCTGCTGAGACCCAGAGCCACACCGGACAGGCCCAGATTGTTCCCGGGGCCCCAGTCCCAGCCACATCCCCCACTGCCATGTCCTTGCTGGCCCGGCCCCCGTAACCTGTGGCCTCTCGGCAGGGCTGTGACCTCCTGGCAAATTCGCAGCACGGCTGCCTGCAGAGCCGCAGGGCCCAGATCCACCAGCAGATCAACAGGGAGCTGAGGATGCGGACGGGCGCCGAGAACCTGTACAGGTGCGTGCTGGCTGCCTGGGACACCTGCCGCCGCCGGCCGACCTGTGGGAAAACAGTGCCGTGTTCCCCGAGGTCCCTGCGAGGCAGGTGCATCCCGGGGCAGGGCAGTGACCCAGGTGGGTGCCTGGTCTTGTGGTCCACATGTGATTCCGTGACCGTGGCCTCCCATTCAGGCTCCTGAGAGGCAGGGCTGGGCCTCCCACTGGGGTCTGGGGCAGTCATGCCGCTCAGCTGAGACCCTCACAGGTGACTCAGGCCCCCACCTTGGTGGCCCAAACTGGCAGGGGTAGGCTCAGGGCTAGCCGAGTTCCGTTCCGTGCGGGGCTGGAGCAGGGCTTGAGGGGATGTCCCCACCAGTGTGCAGTGTGGGAGCCTTTGAGATGCACACGGTGACCAGCAGCTGTGTGCTGACCTTCCCACACGCCACTTCTACTGGTGATGGCCGGAAGCCCAGGGAGGAGGCCTGGCCTGCTTGAGTGCAGACTGCCAGTGAGTGCAGAACCAGCCCCGGGGCAGGGCTCGGCTGGGCCACTCCTTTTCCTTAGCAGCCCTGCCTTCCTGGACCTGTGGCCCCACTGGCAGGCACAGAGAGGGTCTGATCCCCGCCCCTCCAGGGAAGTTGGCTTCCGTTCGCTGTGGAGGGCAGGCTGAGCTGTGTCCTGGGGGCACGAGAGGTGGTGGAGGACACTTATGCCCTGGAAGCTCAGGGACCAAAGAGATGTGCTTGGGCCAGAGTCACGACATACCCGCATGGACAGGAATCTGCATGAACCACGGGGGTTTGCAGAGAAGGGGGAGGTCATCTGGCGGGCCCTGGACCCCACTGCTGCCCCCCAAGGGGGCTGGGCCCATCAGCACATCACTCTGGGAGTGGGCTCCAGAGCTCAGGCTAGGGCAGGGGCTGCAGCGAAGCCCAGGGGCGTGGGTCCGCCTGCAGGGCTAGGGCTTCACCTCAGCCTGGCCTCCCCTAGAGCCACCAGCAATGCCCGGGTGAGGGAGACTGTGGCCCTGGAGCTGAGCTACGTCAACTCCAGCCTGCAGCTGCTGAAGGAGGAGTTGGAGGGGCTCGATGGCAACGTGGACGCCGACCAGCCCCCGAGGTGTGTGTGCACGCGTGTGCAAGGACACGGACTGGCCCCAGATGTGCGTGTGTGCAAGGACGCAGCCTGGCCCCAGAGGTGCATGTGTGCAAGGATGCGGAGCGGCCCCAGCGGTGCGTGTGCATGTGTGCGCAGAACAGCACACACCACGCGTGTGTGTGGGAGGATGTGGTCCAGGACGGGGCGTGGTGGGACGTGTGTGGTGTGCAAGGACATGTACCATAATCAGAGGAGAGGCGTGTCCCGTGGGGCAGGAGTGGTAGCGGGTGGACTGCGTGGCCACTGGGGACAGCAGAGTCCAGCCTTAGAGCCCAGACTCGATGCTTCTGGTTCTAGCGAAGGTATCACTGTCCCCATGATCCCCCTGGGGCTGAAGGAGACCAAGCAGCTAGACTGGGCCACACCCCTGAAGGTGAGTGCTGGCCTGTGAGCCCTGGGCTCTGGGGGGTCTTTGGGGCTTCCTGGTCCAGCCGTCTCACGGAGATGAAGACTCTGAGGCCCAGAGAGGAGTCTGCCCTGGAGCCACTTGGCCTCCCCAGGCTATGGGGGATTTGGATTGGGTGGGCTTTGCAGAAAGGCATGCACCCTGGGATGGGTGTCAGCAGAACTGGAGGCCCCAAGACGGCTGCAGGGTCCCTCTGGCGGGGGCCACCTCTTCCAGTCAGAGCCTGTGCTGAGAAAACCCGCTGGTTCCTGGGTCCTTGTTGGGGCTCGTGAGCCCGGCTGCCCTGGGTAGCTCGCCACTCCGGCCAGGCTGGCAGAAAGGTGCCTCGCCTCTCGGCCTCAGTCTCCTTGCCTGTCAAGTGGCAGGTAGCACTTGCCTCGTGGGGTTAATACGGGAATTCAAGTAGAAACATCACCAAGTCTCCAGGCCCCATATCTGCGGTGGGGGGCACCCACGCCAGTGTGTAGACCAGGGCCTCCCCTCGCTTCGGGTCCTCGCCCACGTTGGGCTGGGAGACCTCAGGGAAGCCCGGCGCCTGTCCCTCCGAACCAGGAGCTGATCTCAGGGCACTTTGGAGAGGACACTGCTTCCTACGAGGCTGAAATCCGGGAGCTGGAGGACCTGCGGCAGGTGGGTGGGTGCCTCCCAGTCCGTAGGTGAGAAGACAGAGGCTCGGTGCTGCTGGCCCTTTGGGAATGGCTACTCTGTGCCTGTCCCCACCCCAGGGACCCTGCCTGGGTCTCTGGCCCCAATGCCCTGCACAGTCTCCTGGAGTGGCACATGTGGTCCACAGCAGCCCCCGGAAGGGCAGGTGTGACCGTGTCTACTCCTGGACCCTGGGGTGTTCTCCTGGGGCTGTGGCATTCAAGGGGATTCCCAGGGCGGTGTGCATGCCATGAGGTGGGCTGGGGCCGTGGGACCCCGCTGACTTCCACCCGGCAGGCCATGCGGACCCCTAGCCGGAGCGAGGCGGGCCTGGAGCTGCTCACGGCCTACTACAATCAGCTGTGTTTCCAGGAGGCGCGCTTTGTCACCCCTGCCAGGAGCCTGGGGCTGCTGTTCCACTGGTAGGGGCGGGGCGGGGTGGGGGGCGGCGGCCGCTTCTGAGACCCTGGCTTCTTGTGAGGGCTCTGCCCAGCCTGACCCGACCCTGCAGGTATGACTCGCTGACGGGGGTTCCGGCCCAGCAGCGGGCCCTGGCCTTCGAGAAGGGCAGCGTGCTCTTCAACATCGGCGCCCTCCACACCCAGATCGGGGCTCGCCAGGACCGCTCCTGCCCCGAGGGCACCAGCTGTGCTGTGGAGGCCTTTCAGAGGGCTGCGGGTGAGAGCCGCCCGGGGCTGGGCCCCCAGCTGTGCTTGCGTGGTCCTCGCTTCCAGGCGTGAGGGGCAGAGCCTTCTCTGTGGCCAGAGCTAGGGGCCCAGTACGATGGCCCCCTAGCCCGAGGGGTCACACGCACAGGCCCTCTGTGGGGCGCAGAGGGTGCTCCCCAACCAGGGCCGAGCACACGGGGCGGGGGTGGGGTGGCCCCACCGTGCCACCCTGAGCCCCCTCCCCTCCGCAGGGGCCTTCAGCCTCCTGAGGGAGAACTTCTCCCACGCACCCAGCCCCGACATGAGCCCCGCCTCGCTCTCCATGCTGGAGCAGCTCATGACCGCCCAGGCCCAGGAGTGCGTCTTCGAGGGCCTCTTGCTGCAGGCCCCCGTGGCTCCCCATGACTGCCTGGCCCAGCTCCACCTGGCTCAGGAGGCCGCCCAGGTGAGGGCGGGGAGCCCGGCCAAGCTGCGGTGTCTCACTGAGCAGCAGGGCCTGGGTCGAGGGTGCCGGCTGGAGCTTAGGAGCAGAGCCAGGATCTGGGCGGGGGGGCGGGTACAGGGCCTCCTGTAGGGTCCCAGAGCCGGCTGTCAACCCCGAGGTCCTGAGTCCCCGCCTCTGGGGCAACACCAATCAGGGCAGGAACCGGGGCCCTGCCCCTGAGCTCAGCCTGGCCTGGGGCAGGGCCGCTGGGACTTTGGTCGAAGCCAAGCCCCAGGGTGGGGAGAGGTGGGGGCCCAGGCCGCTGGGCTCGCGGGAGGCCCCACCATCCTGCCGTGTGCGCCAGCAGGTGGCGGCCGAGTACCGGCTGGTGCATCAGACCATGGCCCAGCCGCCCGTCCGGGACTACGTGCCCTTCCCCTGGACCACCCTGGTGCACGTGAAGGCCGAGTACTTCCGCGCCCTGGCCCACTACCACGCGGCCCTGGCCCTGTGTGACGGCGCCCGTGAGTGCCCCGCTCCGCACGCCCGTGTGCCGGCAGGGCCCCGCTGGCGCCTCACCGCCCTCTCTGACCCACAGCGGTGGCGGAGGCGGAGCTTCCAGCCCTCGAGCAGATCTTCCTCGGGCTCCCGCCCTCGTCTGAGCCCCGGGGCCCCGCCCTGCCCCAGGAGCAGGAGGACCGCCGGAAGCTGGGTGAGACGGCTGAGGGAGGGGGCGGGGCGCTGGGGCCTCCGCGGGCGTGAATGACCCACTCCACCCTGTCATCCCCAGCCCTGATGCCCCGGCACTGGCGGGTGGGGTCCCCAGCTCGGGCGGCGTCGGGAGGGGGCGGGGGCAGGGGGGGCGAGCCACACACGGCGGCAGCTCTTTCGCGGCTCAGACCTGCCGTCGGGCCCTCAGGATGAGCCCGGAAGCCCTCGCTTGCCCTCGTCTCGCAGCACCTGGTGGTGGGGGAGCTGGGGCCCAGCCTGGAAGGGCCAGGCAGGCAGCGTGTGACAGCTCTGTCCCGTGCAGGCAAGGCCCACCTGAAGCGGGCCATCCTGGGTCAGGAGGAGGCCCTGCGGCTGCATGCCGTGTGCCGGGCCCTGCGCAGGGTGGACCTGCTGCAGGTCGTGCTGGCCCAGGCGCTGCGGCGCTCTCTGGCCAAGTACTCGGAACTCGACCTCGAGGACGACTTCTGTGAGGCCGCCGAGGCCCCTGACGTTCGGCGTGAGCAGCCAGGCCCCTTGGGTGGGTGTGTCCTGGCCCCCGGGGGGCGGGGGGCGGAGGCCTCCTGGCGAGCAACTGCCATTTGCCACAGAGCTATGGGCCCTGGAAGGAGGAGCAGGGCAGTTGGCGGGGGAGCCGTGATGGCAGCTCCACGCCCCCCTCTCCCTGCACCTGGGACCCCCAAGAACCACCCCCTGGGGCTCCTCCTGCTGGTGGCCCACAGAGGGGCCGGTGTGCACGGGCTGCACTTCGGGTCACCCACTCTGCTCTGGCCGAGCCACACCTGGCTGCTTCCCAGGGTTCTGGGGCCGTGAGCCTTGGGCTCAGCCACGCCCTCCCTTCCCCTTCACCCTTTCAGCTAAGACGCAGCGGAGGCCGGAGGGCAGGGCACCCAGCTTCTCCCGGGTGAAGGTGGCTGACATCTTCCATCGGCTGGTGAGCACCCCTCCCGGGCCACCCCCACCTCCGCTCTGCCCTGCGTTTTCAGGCAGGCCCTCGATGGTGGCCCAGCCCTGCCCGGCCCCCTTGCAGACCCTGCTGGTTCCTGTCCCCAAATGTGGAGATCGGGGCGAGGGTGCTCCAGGCCGGGGCTCCCCCGAGTGTGGCAGCCCAGCCAGGCCTCTGACCTCTGACCGCCCCCAGGGGCCCCTGTCCGTGTTCTCAGCCAAGAACCGCTGGCGGCTGGCGGGGCCCATCCATGTGGCCCGCGGAGAGGGGGGCTTCGGCTTCACGCTGCGGGGCGACGCACCCGTTCTCATCGCTGCTGTCGTCCCGGGGGGCCGGGCCGCGGTAAGGGGGTGCCTTACCGGGAAGGGGGGAGATGGGCCTGGCCAGGGGTGGAGGGGTGCCCGCGGGACTCTCCCTGTCTCCCTGCAGGCGGCTGGCCTGAAGGAGGGTGATTACATCGTGTCGGTGAACGGGCAGCCGTGCAGGTGGTGGAGGCACGCGGACGTGGTGGCCCAGCTGAGGGGCGTGGGCGGCGAGGGCGTGAGTCTGCAGGTGGTGACGCTGCTGCCCGGCACCGAGCCGCCTGGCTCGGTGAGCCCTGGGGCCCGGGGGGGGCCCCTAACTCCCTGTCCCGCCCCGGCCCCGGGCCTTCCGCCAAGCCCCCCACGTCCGCAGATGCCAGGAGGGCACTCGGGGGACCTTCCAGGCAGCAGCCACCTATGCTGCGGCCTCCGCCTGGTGGCAGCTCCTGCCCTTGACAAGGCCCCAGCCCACCCCTCAGCCGGCTTCCACCCTCCTGGAGGCCCCGGGGCGCCCCGCCGCATGGCCGCCCTCCCAGGAACCCCGCCACGTGCCCCCGAATACCACCCGGCTCACCCCTGTCACACTCACCAGGCTGGCCACAAGCAGGCCAGGCCAGGGTGCCGACCGATACCCATTTCCATCCCAAACACAGGGGGACCGCCGGCCAGCCCTGGGGGCGCTTCTGAGGAGCCAGAAGGAGTGTGGCCGGGAGACACCAGGGCCCGCACAAGCCAGCCCCAGACCCCTCCTGGGCTGGAACCGCAAGGCCAAGAGGGGCAAGGCTGGAAGGAGGCTGTCCCCAGCCCCACACCCCTGAGCCGGGCTGCCCAGGCCGGCAGTGAGGGGCCAGCTCTCCCCACACCCCAGCCCCAGCACAGGGTCCAGCTGACTGGGAGTGAGGACCCCATGCACGCCTTCCTGACCCCAGAGCACCTTCGGGCCAGTTTGCTGCCCCACCCAGTGCCCAGAGCTGCCCATTAAAGACATTGTGAGATGAGGTGTGTCCGAGCCCAGTGCTGTGGGCCAGGTGCTGCCCCCCGATACGGGAAGTGTCACAGTCGCCTCTGGACGCCGACTCCCGAGTGCCAGGAGGCTGCCCCTGGGCTGCCCTGTCCTCCTGCGCCCCAGGTGCCTACTTGAGGGCAGCTTCCCAGGTGGGGGTGTCCAGCTGCCCTTCTTGGATCCTGAAGGAGCCGTCCCCAGAGAGCCAGGCAGGCTGCGGTGATGTGTCGCCAGCGGGTCCCTGCAGCCCAGATGCCCACTGCCCCCTGTGCTGGGTTCCTGAGGCCCCTCAGCTGAGCTCTCCCCATCCCCCCCCCCCCCCCCCCCCCCCCCCCCGGCATGCTGTATCTCGTCCACACCCTCCCTCAGGACTGGCTCCGCCCCAAGCCAAGCTTCTGTTTGGCCCCCAGTGATTCCTTCTGGGCACCCCTCCCACTGGCCCACCTGGCGCCCAACAGGCTGGAGAAGGCTCAGCTACCTTCCCGCCCTGCCCCTCCCTCCACACAGCAGCCTGGAGTGCCCACAGCACTGCCTCCCATCTGATCGGGGTCCCAGCCAAGGCCAACTACTGCAACACCTTTTACTGTCCCTCCGTGGACAGAATGGGGACCCATCCCTGCTTCCGTCCCTCCTGTCCCCTCATCCTGACCCCTTCTGCGTCGAGGGCCTAGATCTGATCCCAGCCCTGCACCTGCAGTCCAGTCCTTTACCAAGCTGCCAGCCAGGCCCATCTCCCGCCCTCACTTCCCATCTGGCCAAGCTCCACCTGCCCTCACCCTGTCTCTGCCCTCACCCTGCCAGGCCCCACCCAATCCTGCCAGGCTCTACCCCACCTGTCCTCGCCCTGCAGTTGAGCCTGGGCATCTGAGGCCCCTGCTCCAGCCTCGGGCAGGTGTCTGCGGGGCCGTTTCATCCTCCTGCACCTGAGCCCACCACTGAGGGGTGCCCCCAGCCCACTCTAGCCCCCTTGGACTCCTCCCCAGCCCCTTTGGCACTGAACTGGGCTCCTCAGACCGTGAGCCTTCAGTGTTCCCCCCCAGCCATGCATACTGGTGGACGGCCCCCAGAGACCACGGCGGCCACACTCTCCTGGGTCCCGCGGTGGTATGGCTCAGGATCTGGCCCCAAAAAGAGGAGTGAGAGGTGGAACAGGGTGCCGCCTGCAGCCCTAGGCAGGTTAGGGTTGGGGGGGGGTCAGGGGTCCCCGTGGCCACCAGGGGGCAGCCGCTGCCCGCTTAAGTGCAGTGCAGGTTTGGGGAAGGGCAAGCAGCAGACCCAGGAGAGCAAGGAAGCCCCCCTGCAGACCAAGGCCCAGCCACCCCCGTCTCCGGGCATCATCCCTGTCCCCTCTGTGAGGTCCCCAGGCAGGAGCAACCCTGTAGGGGGGCCAGGCAGCCCTGGCCCCTGCCATCCACCACCTTCTTTAGCATTACTGGGGCAGGGGAGTGAGTGGGCGGGGGGCGGTGAGAGTGCGAGGGAATGGGTAAGTGGGTGTGATGAGGGCATGCAGCTTTCGGAGTGGGATGGCAGGGCTGTGCCACCTGCCGGAGCCTAGGGACAGGGCATCCAGGTGCATCCCTCCCCAACCCACCTGCCCCTCCTGGGAGAATGCCCCTCTCAGCAGAACGGCCAAGGTCACCTCTGCACTTACTAATTTGATTAATAAAACTGTGCATCAAGGAAGCATTACCCGCTAATCGGGGACGACAGGGCTGGCAGGTCCTGTCCAGGACTCAGCAACTTCCCTGCTTCCAGCAGCCGATCTGGACCCAAGAGGGGCTGGGACTGGGCACGGAGCTGCTACCTGCTTCTCGCCCCAGGCAGGTGGGGAGGGCCCCTTGCCAAGGACCAGACCCTCCCCATGCGGACAGCCGGTGGTGCATGCCCCACCAGGGCCTTCCCAGCCCCTCCCTTGCCCTGCACAAGTGGCCTGCCTCCCGGCCCTCAGGCAAGCCAGGGCCTTTGCTCCCCTGGGCCAGGTGGGGCTGGGCATCGAGGGGAGCCCCAGCTCTCCAGGAAGCAGTGAACCCACTTTCCAGATGGGAAAGTAGGTGCTGAGCGTGGGGCACGGACCAACTGGCGTCCCCCAGGGCCAGTGGAGGCTCTGCCCACACGTTTCCAGCCACTTGGGGCACCTGTCAGCTGTTCCTGGACGCCGAGAGTACTGCCACCCTGTGTCCAGCACACCTCAGCATGCAGCACACGGCCCACCCAGTCTCCCTGGCATCTCCCTAGTGTCCCTGGACGGCTGAGTTGGCCAAAGGCGGAGTCCTGGGCTGGCTCCAGGAGGCCTTGGGGATGAGGTCATGGACACGACTCTGGGCCTGGCAGGACCCCCGGCGGTCAGTCGTGGCCTGACCCCCACCCTGAGGGCAATACTGCACCCCCGTGGGGGCAGGACTCAGAACAAGCTGGCAGTGGCCTGTCTAGCACCCGAGGGTGAGTCCCGCTACACACAACATCAGACTGGGGTCGTGTGAGCGCCTGGCCCAGCCCAGGAGTGAAGCAGGCGGCTGAGGGGCTTCTCCGTGAGTGCTGGGGGGCCGTCCAGGCTGGGAGAGGGGCTATGCCCCAAGGGCCCACCTGGGCTGAGTCCTCTCCCCAGTGGCAGCGGGCTGCCCTGAGGGGCTGACGCGTGGGGATCCGCACACAGTGGGGCTGGGGGTGAGAAGGCGCGCGCCTGCCCAGCCCATCCGCTCTGCCCTGACGTGTCTAGGCGCTCCGGCCCTTCCCAGCTGCCTGCCCCGTAACAGCGCCCCAGCCCCATTCTGCCCTGTGCTCTCTGCCCACTCAGTTCCAAGCTGGGATGTGCTCAGCCTTCCTCAGATGTGGCCACGTCTCAGGTCGGTCACGGCTCTAAACCCCCCACTTTCTGGTCCAGCCACATCCCGTTGTCGCGATGCCCCGGATGGGCCGTGGGCCACAGACAGGGACGGCGCCGGCTCATCCACAAGCTCCACAAATACCTGGGAAGGTGCAGCCGCCTGGTGCGAGTGTCCCGTGCACGTGCCACCCGGGGAGGGAGGGTGAGGGCCGGGAGCTTCTGAGGCGGCAGCGGGACACTGCCCCTGTCCCCGTGCCCAGCGCGGGGAGGGCCCGGGAGGGCTTGGGAGAGCGTGGGGCTGAGGGCGTGCGCTGAGCAGCGTGCACGAGGAGCTCCCCGGCGCGCGCCCGGGCCGCCCCGGCCGCCGCCCCCGCCCCACGCAGGGACGTCTCATTTTCCAGAGCGGTCTCGCGCTGCGCGGGGAGGTTGGGCTGAGCGCACGCTGTGATCGTTTTGCTTTGCCAACAGAAAACTGCCGCGAGGGGAAAAGGCAAACTCCCTTTCGCTTGGGTCAGCAGTGAGCGCAGCAGATTAATGCGAGGAGAGGCGTGGGCGCGGAAGGAAGGGAGCCCCGAGGCGGAGGCGGGAGGGCCGGGGAGGGGGTGGGGCGCAGGGGTCACAGGGGAGGGCCAGGCGGAGGACAGGTGTCAGGGCCGCCGGCTGGGGGGACCCCTCCTGGCTTCGCTCTTCCCCCGTACCCCCTCAATTCACTTCTCCCAGGGCTCCCACCGCACCCCACCCCCACCCGCACCCAGCCCAGGCCCGTCCACCTCCGCCCAGGGCCCTGGGGATCCAGAAGTGGGGTGCGTGGGAGGCAGTTAAGTGGGAGAAGCAGCCGCTCCGACCCCGAGGTCCTGGTGGGGCCGAGTCCCCAAGGCCCTGCTGAGAAGGCTGGGTTAGAGGTCTGCCGGCCCTCATGGAGGCCGGGAGGTAGGGCTCCAGCGTTGGGGTGTCCCGTAGGGACCCAAGCCCAAGAAGCCCGAGGCACACTGCTCCCAGCATCCCAAGACAGAGCTTTTGTTGGAGAAGCTGAACTTGCTGCCTGACCGCAGAGGGCTCAATGGTGGCCCCCAAAAGATACAGCCACCCAGAACCTGTGAATGTGCCCTTGTGTGGAAAAAGGATCTTTGCAGATGTATTCAAGTTACGGATCTTGGGATGAGATCATCCTGATTACCCGGTGGGCCCTGAATCCACTGACACGTTTCCCAGTAAGAGACAGAAGAGGAGAGGCCGTGTGAAGACTCGGGCAGAGACTGGAGTGCTGAGGCCGCAGCCTAGGAGCACCTGGGGACACCAGAAGCGGAAGGGACCAAGAAGGGTCCTCCCCTCCAGCCTGCGAGAGAGCACGGCCCTGCCGACACTTCCATCTCAGACTTTTGGCCTCCAGAACTGGGAGAGAACAAGTTTCTGGTGTTTTAAGCTTCCGAGTTTAGGGTAATTGGTTAGAACAGCAGCAGGAAGCCAATAAGCCGACCTCACACAAGTCCCCGTGTTTCTGGGCCTCAGTTTGTCCTTCCGTAGGATGGACAACAGGGCCTCAGGTGTTGGATTAGAGGGGTGGGCTCAGCCCAGCTGTCCATGAGAAGCATCTCCCACTTCTGGAAAGCCCGCCCCACCCCCAGATTCTGAAGCACGTGGCTGGGGCACTCGGTCACAATGGCCTGAACATCTGCGTTTCGGGACTGTCCAGCTAGAGACGGACCGAGTGGATGAGGCAGCCACAGACATCCCCCACCCTGCTCACCTCCCTCGGTCTCAGAGTCCTGGGGGCTCAGAGCCTTCTGTGGCTGGCTCCCAGGTGACTGTGTGCCTCTGAGGCATCTCACCACCCCTCAGACAGGCCATGGGCTCAGCCCCAGGGGGAGGTGGGAGACCGTTCTCTCGGTGGCTGGTGAGGCCTCGCTCAGAGCCCGTGTGAAGCAGCCCGGCCACGCCCCTGGCTGTGTGTGTTAGGGGGGTCTGAGGCCTGGGGGGCTTTCCAGGCTCAGCCAGCACCCCATCCCACCCCCGCCCCCACCAGGGCCAGGCACCCTAGCAAGCTTTGCCCTCTTCCCTGTGGCCGGGGTCTGTGCGTTCAGCTGTCGTGCAGGTGAGCCTACCTCACCGAGCTCCTATGGGGGGCGATGGACCCAAATACAGTTGCCCCCAGGCAAACTTAGAAGGCTCGACTGGGGCCGTCCAAGGAAGTGGAGTGGAGGTGACTTGGGTCAGGGTCAGTAGTCGGTGTGGCCACTGAGGGAACGGGCAGTGCATGGGTTTAGAGGACACTGAACCCCGCCCCCCCCACGAGCCCCCATCTCCCAGCACCAGGGGTGAGGGTCTCCCCGGGCAACCTCGGCCGCCCCTTCTGTGGCCGCGGGCCTCCTGGTGCGAGGGAAAGGAGAGCCGCCCTGCCCCTGCGGGGCAGCCCCGAAACACCCCTCCCCTCCCTGCACCTGCCACGACAGAGCCACCTCTTCAGGGGGTGCTCCTGGAACCCCTCGGCGGAATCCCGGCCAAACATCTCTGCCTGGCCAGTCTCCTGGGACAGAGGGTCCCTGGGCTCACAGCCCAGGAGGGACAGGGGAGGAGTGGAGGGGACAGTGGCTCACGGAGTCCTCAGGGACCAGAGCACACCCAGCTCTCTGCTCTGGTGGCTGGGAGAAGTCCTGTGCCTCTGGCCTGATATATCGCTCTCTGCTGACTCCGGGCCGCCAGCCCTGCCCTGCCCCCCCGCAGCTGTGCCAGTGTCTGGAAGCCTCCTCTGCTTGCTCCAGTACGGCTTAAGCTCATGAGAACCCCCACTATGTCCCTCCCCCTCCTCTCCTCCCCCTTCCTCCCTTCCCCTGCTTCTTCCCAGCCTCCCCTCCCCAGGGCCTGCACTCTCTCAGTGGCACCTAGGACCAGGTGGGCATGGTCCTCACCTGCCCCTGAGTGGAGTTGAGGCAGGATGTGTGGGAAGGAGGGCAGGTGGGCTCCCAGAGGGGGCGGGGAAGGACGAGACAGAACTGCCCAGCTGAAGCCCAAGGCCCCACTTGGAAGGGGCTGTCCCTGGGGCGCCCTGTCCCAGCCTGCGAAGAACGCATCGCTGGGTCTCAGTTTCCCTACCTGAGAGCTCAGAGCCCTGCTGCGGCGGGGTGGGGGGCAGCGACGTCTGGGAGTCCTGCGTCCCTCCCGGAGCGGACGTGCCCGCCGTCACTCCCTCCTCTCCGGACGCTGACTGTGGACTGAGCCAGGTCCCGCACACTTGGCCCACGGCACCACCACGGAGCGCAGGAGGAAGCACCGGGCCGGGAGGGCGGGGTCAGCCCCGGAAAGGCAGGAAGGACCCTCCTCACTTCCTGGATCCCCTCCGAGGCTCCTGGGCCTTCAGAGGAGCAAAGAGGAGCCGGCCTCCGCCCACCTGCTGCCTCTCCCCTCCCCTCCCCTCCCTCCCCTCCCCACCTCCCCCCCCTGCCAAGACTCCCCTTTGCCCCCTTCGCCTGCTCCACTTGCCCCATTGCTCCAGCCAACGTTCCGACCAGTAACAGCTCCACCTCTATGTCTTCACCAGCACCGTGGCCGCTGCCGGCCAGTAGCAGCACGTCCACCCCCACCCCGTCCCCACGGCCGTCAGCACCGTCACCTCCACACTGTCCCCGGCATCCACACGTCATGTCCCCCGTACTGCGTCTCCATCACTTGACCAGCAACACCGTCACCGCCATGGCCGACAGCCACATCAGTGTCACTGCTGACTCGGTCTTAATTCCCTCAGCGGCCACGACACGCCACCTTTACAAGTCCCTGGCCAGGCTCTCCTTCACCATCGTCCCTTCTTCTGGACAGAGGACCTCAGGTTGGGGCCAGTCAGTGCTGGCGTGATGACAACAGGGTCCAGAGCTCGCCTAGGATCAGCTCAGGAGGGCCACCAGAACCCCGCTCAGCTTGCATCACTGAGCTGCGCTCTAGGCACTAAGAGGTGAAGCCAGGCCCGGCCCTGGGGGGCTGACCACCGATGGGGCTGAGACACGCGTCTCAGGGCGGTGGCAGCGACAAGCGCAGGGAGCTTTGGGAGCCCACGGGGCCTTCACCCCCTGCCCAGTTTCAGGTTGGTCCCTGGGGACGGGGGGATGAGGAGAACCTAGAAGGGGCAGGAGGCAGCTTGGCAGAGAGAGGCAGGGCCAAGGTGCCTGGGGTGGGGCTGGGGGCCGGGACTCACCCCACCAGGTGGGCCCCTGCCTGGGGGAGGGCGTAACTCCAGGGCTGCACCCCACTCCCGGAGGGCCCCCGGCGGCCTGAACACTGAGGACCAGGGCTCACAGGTCCAGGAGCACATCTGTGAGGCCATGTGGTGGCGCTAGGCCGGATGTGGTGGGGCTGTGGTTCCAGGAGGACAAGCAGGTTTGGGTGGGTCAGCTCAAGGTAGACCCACTGGACTTGGGCTGCCAGTGGGCACAAGGAGCGTGTCCAGGGAGCCGCTGGGCGTGGTCTGGGGCTGGAGGGAGAGGGTGGGTTGTGGGGGGGCCCTGGAGGGTTACCTGAAGCCCTGGGAGAGGGTGGTGGGGCTGGAGGAGTCGGGGACAGCCTGGAGACCCCGTAAGAGAAGGCTGGCAGGAGAATCTCGAGGGGGAGGTCAGAGGGGAGCAGTGCCCCAGAGAGCAGAGGTGGAGCGGCTGAGGGGAGGAGAGGAAGAAGAGGAAGTAGTCAGCTCCCTCCCTGCCCCCAGCCCAGCCAGGCCAGCCCTGCTGAGACGTGGTGGCTGGAGCGACAGGCCCTGGGGGCCCTGAGGTCTCTCTGGAGGATGCAGGTGGGCATGGAGTCCAGGAGGGGCAGGGGCCCCTGCTGGTCAGGCAGCCCAGACCAGGCTGGGGTAGGCCCCTGGTATCGGGGTGGGAGGGGGGCCTGAGCTGGTGGGAGGAGGATGGACAGAGGCCTGGGCAGGTCCCTGTCAAGGTCAGCCCCTTTGGGGTCAGAGGTCTCACCTTACCTTGACCAAGAGGAAGGCCTCGGCAGGCCACCCCTTCTGGGAGTGGGGGCTTCTGCCTCAGTTTCCCCCCTTGTCTCTCACACACTATCTCTGTCCTGATGCGGGCTGTGCCCTCTCCTCAGCAGCCTGTGGCCTGCAGGGGGTCCTGAGGGCCGAGGCCCACCCTGGGAGAGGGCCCCGCAGGGCGGCCTCCCCAGGCCCATGCATAATGCAGTATTTACCTGGGGATGACTGGCAGCCCCCCAGGCTCCACGCTCCCCCCCACCCCGGCCCCTGGACGGGTGAGCCAGACGTGCATTAAGACAAGAGTGACTTATCGAGCTGTCAGGGGGAACGTTTTAAGACAGAATTATAGGGGAGAGGAAAAAGATTTTTACCAAATTAATGAAAAATCAATCTGGCCTCAAAAATCCATTAGCCTTCGTAATGCGCCGGTTACAGGCCGAGCCGCAGGATCCGACGCGGCTGTTAAATACTGCGGCCGCCACCCCCGTTCGTTACCCCACGGTGCTTACTGCTGAGAAGACACCTGCCTCCCCGCCCCCTAGGCATCCAGACTCGCCTGGTCCAGGGCTCCTACCTCAGGGCCCCTCAGAGGCCCCAGCCCTGGACCCCAGTGTCCAGCTGAGTCGGCCCGGGGCTCCCCCAGCAGACCCAGGGGTCCCCGCACACTGAGCAAGGGAGCAGTACGGTGAAGGTGGGGTAGACAGGAAGGGGGATGCTGCCCGGGGGGTGTGCTGGTGATGTCGGTGTCCACGCAACTGGCCACATGGGCAGAAGACTGGCTGTGGTCTCGGCCGGGCTGCTCAGCGGTCTGTGGCCGTGAGGGTCAGTGTGGCTGGCGATGGTACTGCTGGCTGTGGAGACAGGCTGGTGCTGCCGTGGTGACCGTGCTGAGCTGGGTGGTGGGAGGTGCCAGGCCCGTGAGGGGGAGTGGGGAGCTGTGGGAGGGGCCGGAGGCCCTGCGCTCTGTCACTCCGCGGAGGCCTCAGGGGCCAGGGGTCGGGACAGCAGGAGGGTCCTGGCTGACCCCAGACCCGGGTACTGCCAAGGGGACTCCTTCCCCACTGAGAGGAGGGGACCGTGCTGTCCGAGGTCCTCCATGCCCAACAGGTGGCCTGCACCGGGCCAGGAGGCTGGACTGCTTGATTTTACATTAAATCGGCACATCTCTCCTTTTCTCCCCTCTCTCCTGGAACCCTGCCTTAAAACTCTCCTGCTCTGCCAGCTGCATCCGTCAGCGGCCCGTCTCCCTCTGATCCCTCTAAGGAGGTGCAGTCAGCACCCCTCCTGTCACCTTGTCACCCACCCCCCTGGAGGGGCTCCCTCGGGCCCGGCCTCAGGCGGGCAGCGCCCCGGGGAAAGCCCAGGGCCTAGAGGGCTGCCCCCTCACCTGGTGCTTCTCCCCGGGACCCCTGCCTGACCTGCTCTAGTGACGGCCACGTGGCCTCGCCCACCGTGTGCCTGCACCCCACCCAGACCCTGGTGTCTAGTCATTCCGAGCTGCCGCCCCCCTGAGTCCTCCCAGGGCTCTGCTCGCCTCACTTGTTCACCATTCGTTCATTTGCACGGCTCCGGAGCCGGTCCTGCGGTGCCGCCTGGCCGGTCCCCGCTGCCCAGACGGGGCTCAGTCCCGGTCCCTGCCCCTGAGAGGGGGTGGGTTACGGGAGGCCAGGCAGGTAAGAGGAGGGCCCACGGGTGTGGGGCAGGAGGCCAGGCTGGGGAGAGACAGAGCAGGCCAGCCCCGGGGTGGGTTTGGGGCAGATGCTGTGCTGGCCCGGGGGTGGCCCTAACGGGGGGTGCTGGGCAGAGCAGAGGGTAGTGCCGGGGCCGGCCCGGGGCGGGGTGCAGCCCTGGGGCACTGAGGCTGCTGGAGGAACCCCTCAGAGCCTGCGAGCCCACCTCACCGCCCCGGGGCTTGCTGCAGGAGATGGCCCAGGGGAGCAGCACACTCAGGGGGCCTCCCTGCTGCCTGGCTGTGGGGACCCCCGGCCCTGAGCAGGCAGGGCAGTGGGCTCAGTGGACTCCGGGCCTGACTCCGCTGCCCGCCCGCCCCTCACCCGCCCGGCTGGAGCCAGGCAGTCGCGCTGTGGCCGGCTGTGATGTTGCGGATCAAATCCCAATTCATTAGCGGTGCTGGCCGGGGCGGGAGGGTAATTGTGGGCAGGGGCCGAGACCCTGTCTGCAGTTTTCCGGGTGGCCTGGCCGCCTGGCTCCAGAGGCTCCCAGACCCCACCAAGGGAACCCGCTTCCAATAATCGGTCGGGGATGGCGCGTGCCAACCGAGAACCACTCAGACAGTGCAGCGAGCAGCCCAAGGTGACCTGAGCCTGGTCCCGCCTCTGAGGGGCGCCCAGGAGCAAGCGGTGGGGGCCCAGGTCCCGGCCCAGCCCTTCCTCTGTCCTGGTGTGTCCGTTGCCCGCCTTGTATCAGTCTCTCCTCGGGGTCTCGGCTCCCTTCTGCTCCTTCCATTCCTGGCCTGTCTCCCAGGTGCCCCTCTCGTTCTGGTTCTCATGCACGCATGCTCTCCCTCTCCGTCTGGGCACCTGTCACTTCTCTGCCTGCACCCTCTCATACCTGGGCAGGTCTGGGATGCCCAGGACCAGCCAATGCAGGAGGGAGCCAGGCCCTCCAGGTCAGAGGGCCCCTCAGTACAGGCTGGCAGTGTGCCTGCTAGGGTTCAGAGGTCACAGCCAAGTTCCCACTTTGGCTGGGGCGAGGGTCTCCCCGCCAGGTAAGGACAGTGTGTCAGGGGTGTCTTGAGCCTGCACAGGGCCAGGGGCTGGCCCGCTGAGGCCACAGGAACTCTAGCTCCCCACCGCCGGCCAGGCCTCAGCTCTGCCCACGGGGATGATGCCAGGGCAGCATCAAGATGCCCCGGCCTGGGCTTCCCTGGTGGCGCCGTGGTTGAGAGTCTGCCTGTTAACGCAGGGGACGCGGGTTCGTGCCCCGGTCCGGGAAGATCCCACATGCCGCGGAGCGACTGGGCCCGTGAGCCACAAGTACTGAGCCTGCGCGTCTGGAGCCTGTGCTCCGCAACAAGAGAGGCCGCGATAGTGAGAGGCCCGCGCACGGTGATGAAGAGTGGCCCCCGCTTGCCACAACTGGAGAAAGCCCTCACACAGAAACAAAGACCCAACACAGCAAAAATAAAAATAAATTAATTAATAAACTCCTACCCCAACTTCTAAAAAAAAAAAAAGATGCCCCGGCCTGAGGGTCAACCAAGCAGAGGCTGGTGGCACGAGGAAGGGAGTGTCTGCACCCCTACGCCCACCCCCTGACCACGCCGCATGGGCAGCCCCCCGCCTCCCCCAGGGCCCAGCCAGGCCAGCATCTGTCTGATCTGACATCCTGAGCGGGGGATGGATCTGCTGACCCAGGCCGGCCTGCCGCATCCCGTCCCATCAATAGCAGGTCAGCCGGTGCTGTGCTGCTCTCAGCCCTCCAGGGAGCCCCGGCAGGACGATGGCCGGGCCCTGCAGCCACAGTGGGGCAGGCCCTGAGAGCGAGGTGGGCAGGTGGGCAGTCAACTGGAGGCTCCTGGGCCTCGCCACCTGCCCGTCTCCCTGGTGGCCTCCAAGCCCCAGCAGGGTGGGCCCCCAAAGCTGCCTGGGGGCCTCCACGAGGCCTCACGCCCAGGACTCCTGCAGGGCTTTTCAGGACAGCTGACCCCTCACCTCTGAGGCATTGCCTGCTGGGTGGAAGGGACAGGCAAGACCTTAGAATCCCACCAGGGCACTGGGAGGAATTCCCGGGCCAGACTACTCTCAGTTTGGAGAACTTTCTACGAGGCAAAGTTGTCTCAGATAGTGGGGGGCCATGGAAGGCTGAGCTCCCCGTCACAGAGCTGTTCACAAGGAGGCCTAGTGGCCCTGACGGCAGGCAGCCAAGCCCTGTCCGGTCAGAGGCTCCACCACCCACTGTCCCCAAGAAAGTGGGCCCGAGCTCCCCACGCAGCGTTCACACCATGTCGTACTGCACTTCTGTGAGCAGCCTGACCGGCCAGACAGGGCTTCCTGCCCAAAGAACAGGGGCTCCAAGAGGAGATTAGCCAGCTGGGGGCAAGCCTGGCTCGAGAAGGCTTGGCAGCCTGGCCCACCAACAGGCTGAGGGCCAGCGAGGAGTGGGTCATGGCCGGGCAGCGGAGCAGTTGGTCAGAGGCAGTGGAGGGTGGGCAACCTGAATCAGCAGCCCAGGGCCCCTCTACCACCGGGACCACCACCCCTGGTCCTTCAACCCACAGTCTCCATGGTGACTGAGCGAACTTCTGTCTGCAGGCACTGGCCCTCCAAGCCCTGGACCATGACACAGCCTCTCAGGTTCATGGGGCAGGGCTTGGACTTCTGTTGTAGTGCCCAGAGAGGTTCAGAGACCTGTCCAGTGTCACATAGCATTTGGGCAGAGTCGGTGGACCTAGACACTCACCTCTGGGCCTGTTCAGAGCAGTCTGTTAGTGTTTGACTGGGAGCCCCGAAGGGCAAGCCCACCTTCTGTCTGCCACTGCATCCCCTGCCATGGGCGATGTGCACAGTGGGGGTGAGAGGAAGCAGGGCGGGGCCACTGCACTCTCTGCCCTGGAGGGAGGTTGTGTGACGGCATCCAGCTGCGCCCCGCGCCCCCACCTCGTGGCTGACTTGGGAGGGGGGCTGGGTTCACCTGCTCTTGGAACCGGTGTTTATGAATATTCCTAAAGAGGAAAAATCAATCAATTAATCCCGGAACGTGGCCATTTCTCTAACTGGGAGAACATGCAGTTTTATACACCTCGGAAGAGACGCCGGGGTGGATGGATGGCGGAGCGAGCCACCCTTTAAATCCTCTCTGGGCTGGCAGCCGCGCGGCCGGCCTCCGCGGGCAGCCTGCCATCTCCCCGCCCGGCAGCAGCCACACTGCCAGGTCAGCAGCCCTCACCTCCCGCTCGGCAGGACGGCAGCCGTGAGCCCTGGGGTGGCCAGACTGGCCAGCCTGGGACAGAATCACTCCTTATGGGCCATCTCAAGTGCCCCTGCCAAGGGCGCCTCCCCAGGCCTGAGGGCCCTCCACCTACACCGTAGACACAAGCTTGTGGCCAACACGGCGATCTGTGAGGAGCGCCCTGCGGGGTCGGGCCTGCCCTTTCCCAGCCGGGCATCCAGGTGGTCTTGTGCTGAGGGGAGCGGCCAGCCTGCCCTGTGCAGGCAGAAGGGGGTGGGATAAACGCAGAGTTGAAAAACTCCAACAGACCAGTTAAAAGCTGCCCTGCTTTCTATCGTCACCGCACTAACCAGTGTCAATGAGAAAATGCCCCTCCCTCTGGAGGACCCTCCCCTGCCCCCCTGCCCTGCTTCCTTCAGTCCCAGCGCTGGTCCCCAGCTTTGCTCACCGGGACAGCCTGGGGTGCCCTCCTGAGCCTGGGCTTCTCCTTGGGGAGCCCCAGGCCCAAGCTGGCCTGGAACACCAGCCTCCCCAGCACCCCCTCGTCCCTGGCCCCCTCGGCCACTGCCACCCCACCCACGACAGCCCTCAAAGGAGGGCCTGGCTAGCATGGGAATAGAAGGAATACATGAAATTTATGTTAAGTATATTTTAACGTGGTAAAAAAAAATCTGTATAAAATCTTAGCATTTTTATAAGCACAGTTCAGTGGCATTAAGCACATTTACATTGTGGTACAACTTTCACCACCTTCCAGCTCCAGAACTTTTTCATCTCCCCAAACTGAGATTCTGCCCCGCTTAAAGTCCCCCAGCCCCTCCCCCAGCCCCTGGCCCCCTCCCGGAGAGCGGACACATCCACCAGGCTCGGCTGCATCACGGCGCGTGTCCCCGCAGCTTTGGGGGAGGGCAGGTATTCTGCCCAGGGAGTGGCAGGCCTCACCCAGGGCAGGGAGGTGGGGGAAGCCAAGGGAGACCCCATGGGTGGAGGGTTTGATGGAGCAGGCACGGGGGAGGGGAGGCGGCAGCGGTAAGTACAGTCCAGCAGCAAATTGATGTCTCCAGGCGGCCAGAGGCGGAGAGGGTTTTTAATGGTCCCTCAAGCCCTCGGTCAGCCGGCTGCGCTGAGCTCAGCATTTCCCCCGTGAGGCTGGGAGGGGCCCACCCCGGCACTCATCTCCCACCCCCTCTCCTACTCCCCACCGGGGCCACCGGAACTGGCCACCAAAGAACTCAAGGAGAGGTGGGCAGAGCCCTGTCCTATGGGTCTTCAGACCACAGTTCTGACCCCTGCCCGCCAGGCCGGAAGTGCCCTGCCCTTGGGGCCCTGTTGGGGGGCAGGGACAGATCGGAAGCTCCCCCAGCATCCTCCATCCTGTTTGTCAAGGGACCCATTAGGTGCTGACAGCTGCTTCCCCGTCTGCCCACCTCGGTGCGGGGCCTCGGCCCCCAAACCCCCATCAATCGTGGACCCTGGGGTCTGCAGCCCCCTCCACCTTGGTCTGGGCCGGGGGCCCTCAATAGGACTGTTCATTCGGGAGGGGCACCATGGAGGACTTGGGAGCACGTAGAGGGGAGGTAGCTCCCAAGCCAGGAGGGGCAGTAGTACAGCCAAGCCCCGGGTGGCTGGTGGCCAGACCAGGTGCCTGGGCCTGGAGCGTCAGGATCAGGCAGTCACAACCCCGCCCCGAGTGACCCACCCTCTGGAGGGGGCCTGAGGCTGACACTGCTGGGCCTCTGGGCCTCTGTTTGCCCATCACCTGGGCTAGAGGGTGCATGGAAGGCCAGTCAGACCCCAGGAGGGTCCAGCTGCTAGTCTCATTGGGCTGAGCCACTGCCGGCGTGGGTGCTGGGCCGGGGAGAAGGGAGCCACCGGGAAGGTCTGGCAGCTCCTTCCCTCTTCCAGAGGCTGCGTGCAGGCCTGGATGCAGGTGATGGCCTGGTCAGACACACCAGCTGCCCCCCGGTCAGCACTGCCCAGCAGGCTGTGGCTTATTTATATGACGAGGTTTATTTATTTATAGGGCTCCCACTGGGCGGTGTCCAGCCATGGACTGGGAACTCCCAGCTGCCAGAGGGGCCTGAGCCCTGAGATACTCAAGGCCCCACTGCAGAGAGGCCCACTGCAAGGGTGGCCGATGTCCACCCCCCACCACCGGGAAGCAGTCCCCAAGGGGCCTCCCTCCTCCTCCTGGGTGGGGAAGCAGCGGTCACGCAGGTGAGGGTCACCAAGGGGTGTCAGGTCACAGCCGGGCTGGACCACGATTATGACAACTGTCCTCCAAGACCATGTTTCTGGAGCGCCCACGCCCTGGACCGGCTCTCGGCTTCTTGGTGCCCGGCTGGTCATGACTTTGGGAGGCTGGTGGGGATGACTGGGCCTGGGGCGGTGTGGGCCCTGCCAGGCTCTGGGGTCACAAGGCTTCCCTCCTGCCTGTCCCGTGCTCCCTCCCCAGGGTCTTCAGGTAAAGCACAGGACCCCAGGGGCATGTGCGTTTTACACAGGCAATGAATACTTTTTAGTATAAGTAGTCCCCAAATCAAGCATGGGGCGTACTTATAACTCAAATTGTTAAGTTGTTGTTGATCTGAAATCTGACTGTAACGGGGCCTCTTGGGTTTTTATTTACTAAATCTGGCTGCCCTCCAAACACCGGACAGGCAGCTGTCTGGGACCCCCTGCCCTGCTTCCTCATATTTCAACCTCCACCTGCCCTGTGCCCACAGCCCTGAGCCTGGATTAACTTGGGAAGGACAATGTTTATATTAACCATTCATTTATCGACGTCTGCTTGCTGGGTCAATGGCCAAATTTATTGTCTCACAAGATGGGCCTCACTGAGCCGTGTACGCATCTCCCCCCGCAGCCCTGGGTGGACAGACGCTGTCAATCACAGACAGCTGACCTTGGGCCTGCCAGTCTGCTGGGAACTGGGGGTCTCCCGGGAGAGGCTGCAGGAACAGGGAGGAGAGCAGGTGGGGGGGTTCAGCCCCGGACCCCACCATCGCTGTGGCCCCTTAATCGGCTGCACCCTCCCTCATGGATGGGGGTGGCACTGCCCAGAGGCCAGGGCTCTGACCCAGGCATGGGGAGTTCGGAAGCTCGAGAGGATGGGGGACATTGGACCACAAGCCCAGTGGGCACCTGCTCAGTGATGTGAGGCCCGAGGCATCAGTGCGTAATTACACGTGGCACCTAGTGCCCAGAGCCTGCGGGGAGGGCCCAGGGCGGGGACGGGGCAGAGGAGCCAGGGGTGCAGAAGGCCTGAGAGCTGGCCACCCACCCTGCTGCGCGGCCGTGTAGACGGCTGGTGTAGACGCCTGGGTCAGCGCTGAGGTCCTGTGCAGAGAGACTGCGGTGTGTGCAGGCCTCGGGGACGCCTGCGCCTCCAGGCCTGGCCTGCCGCTGGTTGAGGGGGAGGGCGAGGCCCGCTCTTGTCCCCCCTCTGTGTGCAGAGTCCTGCGGGGTCTACAGACTGGGCTGTTCTGGGCAGGGGACCTGCCAACTCCAGGGTCCGGAGCAGGAGGGGCAACAGGCGGGGGGCCAGGGGCCAGCAGAGCCCAAGGAGGCTGCTTAGCTCAGGCTTCGGAGGGGCCGTGAGCCGTGAGAAGGTGAGTTCTGGTGTCTTTGAAGGACGATCACATGGGTATGAGAGAGCAGGGCCTGGCACTGGTGGTGGGGTCTGCACACTTCCGGGCCGAGGAGCTGGCTGGGGGTGGGGGAGAGGCGATGCTGCGGAGCTGCTCCTGCCGGAGGTGTCCTCCTGGGCGCAGCCCGCACGAGCCCCTTCCAGGTCCTCCCCTTTCACCCCCACCCGCTGCACTGGGCCGCCAAGGATAGCTGGCGGGTGGGCTCATTTGTGGGCAGCAGGTGGTTGACGGGCCTGGGACAGCCTGGCGCTGATGGAGGTGCCCCTGGAGTTACGGCCTCCTGGAAACAGGTCAGCTCAGCTCGTCCGGGGAGCAGGGCCCAGAGGCGGGAGAGACGGGGATTGGGTCCGTCCCCTTGGGGTAGGTGGATCCCAGCCCCTCAGAGATGCCCCTAGCCCTCCATCCCTTCCAATGGGGACAGGGCCATACCAGGCCCACATCATTTTTGTTTTCTTAGATAGATAGATAGATAGATAGATAGATAGATAGATAGATAGATAGATAGGTGTAGATGTAAATCAGTAGACTTTTTGGGTTCCTTGGTGGTCCAGTGGTTAAGACTTGGCGCTTTCACTGCCGTGGCCCAGCTTCAACCTGTGGATGGGGAACTAAACCCCACAAGCTGCGTGGCCAAAAAAAAGCCTTTTTTTGAGCATTTTTATATTTATGGAAAAATAAGCAGGCGGCACGGAGGTGCCACGCACACCCTCAGCCCTTCCCGACGCGCTGCGTTAGTTAGCGTGATACTGGGTGAGCCAACGTTGACACGTCATTATTAACTGAAGTCCATAGCTTTCCTTCGGGTTCCCTCTCGGTGGGGCATTGTACATTCTGTGACGTGTACCCACCGCTACAATGTCATACAGAAGAGCTTCCCTGCCCTAGAAACCCCTGTGCTCCCCCTGTTCATCCCCCCTCACCACACACCCCCCTGGCAAACGCTGATCCTTTTACTGTCTCTGTAGTAGTTTTCCCTTTTCCAAAATAGTCATAGAGATAGACTCACACAGTACGGAAGCTTTTCAGATGGGCCTCTTTCATTTAGTGATATGCATTTAAGGTTCCTCATGCCTCTTCATGGTTGGCAGCTCATTTCTCTCTTTTTCTTTCTTTTTTTTTTTTTGGTAGCTTTGAAGAAATCTCTCTCTCTCTTTTTAATTGGAGTGTAGTTATTTACAATATCATGTTAGTTTTAGGGGTACAGCAAGGTGGTTCAGTTTCACACACACACACACGCGGCTATATATCAATATGTAGATTCTTTTCCAGATTCTTTGCCCTTATAGGTTATTACAGAATATTGAGTACGGTTCCCTGTGCTGTACAGCAGGTGCTTGTTGGGTATCTACTTTCTATATAGTAGTGTGTGGGTGTCAATCCCAACCTCCTAATTTATCCCTCCTGACAGTTCATTTCCTTTTAGCACTAATATTCCATTGCTTGGATGGACCACAGCTTATCCACTCACCTACTAAAGGACATCTTGGCTACTCCCAGGTTTGGGCAACTATGAATAAAGCTGCTATAAACATCCACGTGCAGGTTTTGTGTAAACATAAGTTTTCAGCTACTTTGGGTAAATACCGAGGAGCAGCAACCCTGGATCCTATGGTAAGGATATGTTAGTTTTATAAGAAACCACCAAACTGCCTTCCAAAGTGGCTGCACTATTTCGCATCCCGTCCAGCAATGGATGGGAGGTCCAGTTGCTCCACACCCTTGCCAGCACTTCCGGCGGTGTTTTCTCCATGTTTCCAAATAATCTGTGAACGTGGCTCTCTTGATTTTTCAGCTTTAGTCGTCCCCAGTCCCCTCCTCCTCAAAACCAGGGTCTCCAGCCCCTGATTTGTTCACATCCTCATCATTGCCAGCTGTGGTTAGAGCACCGTTTCTGGTTGGTCATTACTGTAGCAGTGTAGATCTGTCCACGGCTGACACTGTGTGTCCTACAGCCCACAGGATCCTGGAGCCAGTCCCCCTCCCCCTCCCCACCCGCCCCCTCCTCCCTGAGGCTCAGTGCCCTACGTGGCTTCCCCCCACCCCTGTCTGCAGTGTGCCCTCGGCCTGGGATGACCTTGCCACTCCTGTGGCTGCTTCCCCGGGCCTCTCTCCTATGCTGGGGCCCCCTTTCTGGGGACCCATGTCTTCCCCCTCCCTGGCTTTCTCTCAAGCTGCTGTCTGCTCACTTCCCCAGGGACACTGCAAGGCAAACCTCTGGGGACTTTGCACACCTTAAATTGTCCTGATTCTACAACCCACCTCAAGGGGCAGCCGGCCTAGGATTCTGGTTGCAAGTCGGCTGTGAGGGGACGCTCTGCTGTCTTCTGACTCTTCCCCTTTCTGCTTTTCTTCTCTGTATGTGACCTGGGCCACCCCCTCCCCCAGTCTTTTAGGAGATTCTCTTTGTCCTCAGGTTGGGGAGTTTCATAATGATGTTTGGCCTCTTTCCACCAGGTGTCAGAGCAAGAGCTCGTGGTCCAGGAGTGGGACGTGTTCCACCATCCACAGGCCATGACGGGCAGCATCCCTCCTCCGTGTTCTGGGAGACGAGCGACGGGCACCGTGGGACCCACTGGGGAAGATCCCACCTTTCCACACAGAAGAGGGGTGCCCCCCTCCCCAAGCTGCTGTGCCCCCTGCCTGACCCCAGCAGCCTCAGCTGCACTGCTGCTCCACCACTCACGGCCTAGCAGGGGCCAAGGGAGGCTGAGGTATAGGTGGACAGCCAACTGGATGCCCAGACAGGGCAGGGGCTGGGAACCTGGTGTCCTGGTTGGCAAAGGGGAGGCTAGGACAGGCTGGAGGCTCTGGGGGTGTCCCCACCCCCCAGGCTGAGGTCACCTTCCAATCTCAGCCAGCTGCATTATTCATGTCGCGGTGGAGTGGCCTGAAACCCAACCCCACAGCTCCAGTTCCCTCCGCAGAGCCCAGAGCCCGACAGGAGGGCCGGGAGGGCTGGCCCACTGAGGATGCTGTCCATCACTGCCCACCAAGGGGAGCCATCACTGGCCAGGGCAGGTGAGGTGAGCAAGGGAGAGGGCAGAGGGGGATGGGGGCACTGCTTACAGTCACCTGGCCGGGGCCCTGTCCTCTCCATTCCCTGGCTAGCCTCTGGCCTCTCTGCCCTGGCTGCAGGTCACCTGTGAGGTCATTTCAATGCCACCTCCTCAGGAAGCCCTCCCTCCCAAACACTGTCCCTCCACCTTCCAAGGCCCTTGTGATCAGCCATGTGATCCTGGGCCCTAGGAGGCCCTCTGAAGGCAAATTCTGGGTGGGTCCTTGGCCCCTGGGCTGTTCTGCCACCCTGCCCGTGACCCCTCATCCATGGATGTCCCCCCCAGCAAGATCGCCTCTCCTTTCCAGCCCAGCTTGCCCCCTCCCACCCCCAGCCCAGGGTCTGGCCTCCTACATGCTTGGCCTGATGCCAGGTGTCCCCAGCGGAGTAGGTGGCAAGATCTCTGGGGTATCTGTAAAATGCAGATTCCCAGGCCTGCCCTCGGGCCTTGGGATCCCCAGGGTGGGATGGGGCGTATGCACCTTGGACTGCTCCTGGTGCTGGGTGGGCACTGTGGAGGGGGCCGCCATCAACCACACGAGGTCTGGGACCCCTACAGAACTAAAGCCTCCGGAAGACAGGACCGTGTGGCCCTTCTTAGCCTTTGAGCACCTCACCCCCACCAACACGGGTTATCTACGATAAATGTATTCCACTTCGGTTAAATAGATTTGATTAGGAAAACACCTTAATTTCATTGCTTTGAGAAACATGGCAAATGCAGGTTGGAATGAAATTTATTCGTTTTAATAAAAGTGCACTGAGCCTAGTGGGTTTTTTCTTTTTTGGGGGTGGGGGGCCTAGTGGTTTTTAAAAGAAGGCCACAGGCCGGAGCCTGTCCCAGGTCCTCACACCAGCCATTTGCCTCCGGGCTAAGCATCCGGTGCCCTACCCCACACTCACTCCTGCAATTCCCGGCTGGCCACTCCTTCCAGGAGCCTTGTCTGAGGTGCCCCATCGCAGGCTGCAGGACACCCCGCTCAGGACCAGGCACAGGAAGAAGTCCTCAGACCCTCCAGACCCTTCTGCAGCCTGACCCCAGTGACCTCACCCCGCTGCCCACAGTGGTCCCTGGGCTGCAGCACCACGGCACCATCTCCTCCAGGGCCTGGGAGGCGCTGCCCCTCTGGGGATCCCCGCCACATTCCAGGCCCCGCCCCTGGCCGCCCCTCCCCCACCCCTTTGCCTGCTGCACTGGACTCGGCACAGGGCCCACTCAAGGCGGTCGGGAGGGCAGGGGGCCCCCTTCAGCGTGGGGATCCAGCAGGCTGGCCTGGCCTCCCCGCAGGACTGGACAGGAAGCGTGCCCCTCTCACAGCAGCCCTTCACACACCTGCCTTCACTCCAGGGCGTTCTCAGTTATTCACAAGAGAGCCAGCTCCTGGGACCTCCACCTCCTTCCCGGAAGCCTCTTCAGCCCCAGGGGACAAGGCCGGAGGGGAGGCTGCGGGAAGGCGGACCCTGGGCTCTGGGAACTCCAGCCGCTAGCTCTGCCCTGCCTGCTGCCTGCCGGGAGCTGCGACCTCCTCCTCGGTCTCCAGCACCCGCCCCCACCAAACTGGGGGCCTCACAGGTGCCCAGCTGGCTGCAAGAGTCAGGGGACCTGCCTCCCCTGGGCACCTAGAGCCACCACACGGGGGCAAGGCCACTGTCCGGGGACTCCCACCCTGTCCTGTGGATGTCCCGGGCAGTCATGTGCTTTGAGGCTGTGTGCCCCCCACTGCCCCCATACTCGTCCTCATCCTGGGAGTAGCCGGCCTGGAAGAACTAAGATGGACCCAGAGGGCCCACCAACCATGCCCTGAGGGTGCCCTTTTAGCTCCGTCCTTGGCGTAGGGCTCTCCGTGGGGAAAAGCCCCCAGGAAAACCGGGGTGTTTTTCACTTTCTGACAAGGAGACAAGGGTGACTGGGGTTCACGGGACCTTCTTCTTGTTGCTGCATCTCCTCTTCTTTTATCTTAAGAACGTCTATTTTCTGCCTTACCCGTGGGTTTCCTGCGCATTACCTCAAATCGTTATACGGCCCCACGCCCTCCTTACCCCCAGCCTGTGTGGAGAGTGAACAGCTCACCTGGGCCGCAGGGGCAGCTCCGGGCAGGTGCCATGGCACAGAGGCAGTGAGAGCCCATGGGGGGATGCGAGAGCCAGTGAGAGCCTGTTGGGGAACGCGAGGGACAGTTAGGGCGCGTGGGAGGGGTCACAAGGGCTGGTCCCCGGGCCGCCCGCCCCGCCCTGGGAGCCCGGCCGCGCACGCGCACTGGCGGCCCGGCCTGGCGCCGAGCAGCTGCAAGGAGACAGCTGCGCCCGCCCGCGCGTTCCCATCTCGCCCCGCCGGGGCGCGTCGGGACAGCCCCGGGCACCGGCGGTGGCAGCTCGGCGTGTCACCTCTCCTGCCACCCGCGCGGCGCAGCGGGCACGCGGCCCCTCCAGATGCGCAGGGCCCAGGGCCCCAGCACGCTTCCTCGGTGGAGGCGGGGGTCCGCCTGGGGCGGCACCATCTGACGCCCCCCTCACCTATCCGCCCACCCCGCCCGTTGCCATCTGTCTGCCGTGTAGCCGCGCCAGGCCAGGGGCCAGGGCCCGGAGAACGCCCCAGCCCCTCCCCACGTCCAGCCATCCCCCGTCCCCACGCTGGGCTGGAATGCAGAGCCCCTGCTCTTCCCGGATGACGCCCCTGGGGCCGAGGGCGAAGCAGGGGAGGGAGGGTGTCGAGAGGTACCGGTGCCCGGACCTCTACGTGGAGCCAGAAGAGCTACTGGGATCCTCCTTCCCGGGAGTCTCCACCGTGGGGCCTCCTCAGCTTCAAGCACCGGCCTGCTCCGGCCCTCACCGCGCCCCGGACCCTGCCCAGCCCCCGGCCCCCAACCCCGTGCTGCCCGGCTCCAGCTCTCCAAGCACTCCCATCAGGTTCCTCAGGTCTGACCCTAGTTTGCAGCCCCCGACATCTGCAGCCCCAGAGCAGCAAGGAGCCAGCCTGGAGGCGACTTTCTCCTCCACTGGTTCACTCTGCATGGCCCCTACTCAGGACCGCTAGCGGCGGGCGCTCCCCTTGCCCCCGTGGCCATGCCTCCTCTCTCCTCGCCAGGGAATCAGGCTGATCAGCAAAGAACCACAAGGGGGGCCAGCCCCATATCCCTGGAGGGAGGCCTGTCATCACCACCCACTTTACAGATGAGGAAACTGAGGCTTAGAGGGAGTGTGGCCATCCTTTGGCCATTCCACTCTCCTCACCTGCCCATTGGCTCCTTCAGGGAGAGGAGGGGTGTGGTCCTCCTGTGTGGGGGGTGTGGAATCCCCTAAGCCTTACTGCAGTGGAACGCAGGCATTGTGGGCTGCACAAGGATGCCAGGAAGTCCCTCAGAGGTACCCGAATCCCTGGGCTCCCCACCCACCCCCGGCCTCCCCTCTCTCCCCCTTTTTCATCAGCTTTCCTACTCTCTACCGCCTCTCTACTCACCCCCATGACCCAGTGGGGAAGGGGCTTCAAAGGTATGGGGGCCTGGCAACACTCACCTGCCTGTTAGGCCACTGTATCCACGTGCCCTGTGGGTCTGTGGCTGCTTGGGGTGAAGGGAGGGAGAGCCAGAGTCCAGAGGACCCCAGGTGGTCACAGACGGGCCAGGAGTCTGGAGAGGGGCAAGGGCCCTGCCGTGAGGTATGGGCACGCTGCCCTCATGGCCAGGAGCCACGGTCAGTGCTGGTGGCTGGAAGCTCTAGGACACATCTTCCCTGGGAAAGCCATCTGGAGAGGGAGGGGGCTGTCTGTCACTGGATGAGCTAGTCCTTTGGGCTCTTCTCCTCCGGGCAGGGGTGCTGAGGGGGAAAGAGTGGCCAGGGGCTGATCCATCTAAGGTGGCTGGAGAGGGACAAGAGCGGCCATGGGGGCTGTCTTGAGGGTGAGGGCCTCAGGGTGGGGGCCAGGCTGGGAGACTCCAGCTGGGAGAGAGCCAGAGAGCAGCCCTGCGGGGAGGACCACGCACTGCCAAGGTTGCCCTTCACCCTCCTCCAGCCTCAATCAAGCTGCTAATTAGCATCCTGACCACTCAATTAATTAGGCTGTGCGTGCCTAATTATGACAGAGCGCCCGGCGGGGGTGGGGCAGCACCGTCAGCCCACAGCCCCAGGCCCCCAGGAGCTGAGGTTTATTGACCAGAAAAGACATATGAGGAGACCCTGGCCATGTGCAGCGGGGTGGGGTGCGGGGTGAGTGGAGGGGTAGGGGAGGGAGGCGGGAGCCGCGAGTGTGTGTGTGTGTGTGTGTAGGGGGCACTCCCATATCCTTAGCCCAGTTCCTGCCCAGGTCCCTGGGGGCGAGTCCTCCCCTTTCCACGTCTCTGGCCCCCAAGTTTCTACCCATACCTGCCTTCCCTGAAGACAGCAGTTACCTGAAGTTATCCCAGGCAGGGTGGGTGTGTGGCCTGGAGCCCCCAGAGTGGAGGCCACGCCCCTGCCCAGCCCTCTTCTCTTGGGGCCTGGAGCAGGTGTGTGCCCTGGGCCAGCCGGGACACCTGGTGTGCTCACCCCAGATCTGTCTGCTACGCTGTTCAGCTCATTATGTGTTCTGCCAGACCGCCAACCGGAGTGGCAAGGCTCAAGGCCCTCCCAGACGGCCCCAGCCCCAGAGACTCCTCCCGGTTTACTGTTCTGTGGGCAGAAATAGTCAATTTGGCATGGAGTTTTTCTCAGAAATACAAGAGGTTGTGTGTTATCTCCCAGCTAGATGACCATGAATCCAGGGAGGTCCACAGGAGGCGCTGATGGATAGCACATGATGGAGTGGTCCTGGAGGTGGTGGTGCTGGTGGTGCTGGAGGTGGTGGTGCTGGTGGTGCTGGTGAAGGTGAGGTGAGGGGACCTGCCTTGGGATGTTTCTCACAGGCTTGAGTGGCATGTGTCCTGAACACAGCCTGGCGAGGCTGAAGGAAGATGCCCTCATCTAGGAAGGGCAATGCAGGGTGTGGGCCCCAGGGGCCTGGCAAGATGTTTGGTAGAGGCTGGAGGTCCTCAACAGAGACTCAGTGGGCTCTGGGGTTCCTCTGTCTCCTGAGATCCTGGGCCTGATGTCACCATTTGTGTGGGGAAACCCAGGGTAGAGCTCTGCCTGATCTCTGACCTCTATCCCAGATGGCTTATCCCAGGCACACAGTAAGGCCACACTGTTGAGGACCCCAGTGCCTTCTGCCCAGCTGGGCCTGGTAGGTGACAGAGACCTGGAGGCACAAGCACGGGGAGGAGAGAGACCGGCAGTGCTGGGGCTGGGTGGGAGCAGAGGCTAGAACCCTGGGGGTGTCCAGGGCCTCTGAGGTGGGTCTGAGGGGTTGGCAGCAGCTCCCTAACGTGTGGGGCTGCGGCAGGGTCCCCAGGTGTCTGCCCGGCATGACCCTGCAGTGACCGAGGCTCCCCAACTGTGTGCCTGCACCCCCCATGCAGCCAGAGTGGGCCTGGAAATCCCTGCTGGAAGGTCACATCCCAGCAGATTCAGAGGCCCACCAGCCACGCCGTACAGCCGGGAGGCCCCCACAAGGCCCTGTGGGGAATCAGGGAGGCCAAGTGAGACCCAGACGGGAGCCCTGGGGAGGGAGAGAGGGGGTGCTCTGTCTTGAGGCATGCAGCCTCATCCTGGCTCTAGTTGGGGTGCCCTGGGACCCTGGCCCACCCTGGGAGGGAGGCCCCATCAACCCTGGGGAGCTGAGAGCCTGGCGTTCCCCAGACAAGCGAGGCCAAGGAGGACCCCTGCACCGAGGGGTCAAGGGCTGGAGGCCGGTCCCAGGCAGAGGGCAGAGCCGTCCCGGCCGAGAGGGCCAAAGGCTGGTACAGCCCCGCCTGCCCATCCCTGCAGCTATGGTGGGCGCTGGGAGTCAGATACAATTACTCACTCCATGCATCGTAATTACCGCAAATAGCCCATTAAAGAGAGATTACCATCAGTGTGATATTAGCAGACAGCGGGGAAATGAAGAAAGAAAAGTGCTTATTCTCCCATTGTCCCCCTAATGGGGACAGGGGATGGGGAGGCAGTGACATCCCCCTTCACTGACCTGCAGCCACGAGGGAGCCTGCAGGCCCAGGGCCGAGGCCATCACCACCACCATCACCACCACCACCACCACCACAACCACCTCGATTGGGGTGGGCCTCACACCTGCCCAGCTTCCAGAGGCTCTGCCCGCCCCCTCCCAAAGGCAGATCCAGCCAGACCTGGCTGGCTCAGGCCGCCCTCCAGGGGCCTCCCCAAGCCCTT